>NW_014577085.1:136269-145021 GCF_000485595.1 Priapulus caudatus
TGTCGTGTGTGTGTGTGTGTGTGTGTGTGTGTGTGTGTGTGTGTGTGTGTGTGTGTGTGTGTGTGTGTGTGTGTGTGTGTGTGCGTGTGTGCGTGTGTGTGCGTGCACGGGCGACATGACACGGCCGCCGGCTGAGCGGACGCGCCGCTCCGGCCGCATTATAGCAACGCCACGCGATTCGCATGCACGCCGTGAATTATTCATCGCGTCTCTCGTCACACCGACCAAACACAAAAGCAGGCAGCGGCGTGCTTCCATGCACCGCTCGCAGCTCCACCGCTGCAGGGGAGAGGAGGTGCATGGCGCGCATCACAATATGCAAATTTAATTTGCTTTTTAACATTTTACTTGACGCTAATCTGCGCGTTAATATTTAATTTTGAATAAAGCGCACGCATGCGCACCGTCCGCTGAACACCGCGATTGAATGTACAATCAGCTTTACTGATAGGATATCGTGAATACCTGCGTACGCAAAGTAGTAGTGCAAACACTGCCGCTCGCTGCCAGTGACGGCGTAACTACTTTACGTAAATACGGCTTGATACAAATGTGAACGTTGACGGCTCGCGCACACCTTCACTATAATAATTCCGCAGTTACCGCGCTGGGCATTACCTTCATTTCCCAGTAAACAATTTCCATGAACTTTTTGAGTAAAATATCGCCGAAGGAAAGCGCGTGTCTCCCCCCCCCCTCTCTCTCTCTCTCTCACGCACGCACCCTTCGGGCTATGAGGTCTATTTTAAAGGTTGTGACTTTTCAGGCCGCGGCGTGCGGACGACAGCGTGCGCGTGCTTAGTGTACACATACACACGCGCTCGCGAGAGAGAGAGATTCCGGTAGTAGTCCCCACGTACGCCTCCCTATCGAATATCTCCACTCAACAGGTTATCAGATGAATCACGTAGTAGCAGACAACCGACGTGCGTACATGTACGTACTACTGAGAATTCTCCAGACGGGCGTGCTCGTCGCTCAGCTGCATGCTTTTGTATGCGAGCAACATTCATGTCTACTAGAATCTCTCTCTCTCGCTCTCTCGTGTGTGCTCGATAGGAAGAAACAGGTTTGCTACGCCATTATCCAACAATTAAAGTTGGAACTGCGCCAGCAAATATCGTTTGCTTCCCCGGGTAACCTCTGGCCGCACCTGTGGCGGATTAAATTTATTTCCAGCTCCGAACAACCTGATTCTCGGAGCAGCGAAGTCGGTAGCTCGGACATCTTGCAATAAAGTAAAACGCCGCGCGACTAGACGCTAGTATAACAAGTTTGAATCGTGCACCGACTCAACTCTCGCATTGATCAGCCGCCTAGAAAGACAACAGTAATCAAGCAGCTCAGAGCGAGGAGCGTCTTACACGAGCGCAGCAGCAGCATGGCCGTTAAACTCGCTAGTCGTCACCAGCGACTGATGATGATCACTCGAAGGATTTCGCTGACGCCGAAAAAAAGAAAACTTATATACGGGCGACGTATAACTGCCATAGGAGAGAGAAGAATAAAAGATGTAATCAAAAAGCGCACGAAACGAAAAGCGATGATGTCTCGTTTGTAATCACGATAGTCTAATAACCAATGTTACATGTTTCACAGATCATATGTGATGTTGCCTGCACATCACGGCAGCCCTAACCAAACACAAAATGACACCCGCTGAACCAAGATTAAAACACGTAAAACAAATAACACGATACCGGCTTAACTAAGACACTTTAAACAAATGAGAGGTCACCCGCTTAACCAAAGCACGTTAAACAAAGAATACACTCGCTTAGCTAAAACTAAGATATGCGCTAAACTAGGACTAAGACACCTGTCGAACTGAGCAGCCAATCTAAAAAAAATTGCGCGGAGATAATCATTATCATAAGACAATTGTTACAATTAAGAAACAAGTTGTTATACTATAGATACATGAGAGTGGGCGCAGAGTGTGCAATCTGCAGGTATCGAAAGTCGGTCTACTCGCACACCTCTAACTGCTCCCCATGTCTCAGCTTATTCTCACAATGGCCCACGAACTGTAGACATGTTTAAGCTGATCGCACCGAGAGGGGTACCGCTTTCCAAAGAGCGCGGAGCGAGTTATCAGGGATAGGTAAAAGGAACTCTTAGCGTCAGCTAAATAAACTCCTTACAAATCATAATGGTGTTTTCTCCGTAGCATGGATCGGATCGTACTACTAACCCATACAGAGTTTGAGCACCCAGCTTTGCCTCTGAAAGACACACCTACAATTCGTAACCGAAAACGGCAATTTCCGGAGCTAAATGGCTGCCGTAAAAAACTCTTGTCGCACGCGGTTGCCATAGCAACGCGACAACGCACAGGTAATTCACGTGCGAGTGCTATTGGAGAAAGCTGCGCGCCCCGAGGCCGTCAGCCGCCATCATGTCTTTGTCAGGTGGTGCATAATTACAAAAACCTCTTATTACATGTCTAGAGAACGCAGACGTCGTACACGCGTACTGTACACGCCGATGATATATATATATATATATATATATATATATATATATATATATATAATAATATATCTATACATATACTACTGCGTTGCACACAGAGCACTCGGTCGTTATAGCGAATATTCAGCGCGACCACAAGCCGAACTGGAACCAGCAAAAACGACAGCTGCGCGAACGCGTGATTGAATGCGTGCGTGTGCGTGTGCGGTAGCTTCTACTTTTAAATCTCATTCCCTTATTCACGTGTAAACGCTGCTCTCGGCGGAGTTATGCTATCGACGGGAGCGCATGTCCTTTCAGACGCTGTGCATCCCATCGGCTAAGTTTCTGCGCAGTCGAAAACTTCCACCGAGTAAGTCAACAAGAACGGCACAATGCGTGCACGGCAGATGGCCCGCAGCCGAGATCAGAAAACTCGAGGGCTTAACTCACGCCAGGTAGAAGTAACCAGTCCAAGTCACCAGCGATCCTTTCTTTTGCTAATCTGGCTATCTCTGATCATCAAAAATGCACGACTAGAACCTCTGGCCACGTTAATCTGGTCAGACGATATGCAAAAGCAGTCAGCGTACAGAACGCGAAATGTTCCAAGAAAGGTGGTGGGAGGGACGCGACAAGAGATAAAAGCTAAGGTAACTGTCCCCACGGGGAGCCATGTAAATGGACAGTCATTAGTGGACATCCACGGTCCAGCGGGCGGATTACACCGTACACAAATGCGCACGCCGGCCGGTAACTTTATGGCCGCAGGTTTGCTTGACCACTGCCCAGTTATATTAATAGCACAGGCCATTTGCCCACTTTCGCTACAATTGCAGGGACGACGGTGTCAAATGCAGGTGCGGCGAATGGGTTATAACACGTGTAAATAACTGCCGAGATTGAACAGTTTGATTACGGCCACTGTTCTCACTGCCTCGCAAATGGAATGCGGTTTACACTAAAACTTCTACTGCCAACTTCTTTCACTGCCAGAGAATTCAGTTCAGCTCCTAATGTGGCCCACATTTTAGGGATATGTTTAACATAGACTTCAGTAAGCAACTACGGATTAGGTATGCGGCTAATCCGAACCTCCTCAAAAGCTCTGCATGTACGCTCATTATGATATTAACTAAGTAATTTGCACCTGTGGTACCCACGTAGTTCTCAGACTAATTTGCAACCAAATGTCCAAAGCTAGGCTAGTAACACGGCCCTTCAGTCCTATACGCAACAGCGCTAGTCATTAACTAAGAAGCGAATGCCTTCATTACTCTGTTCATTAGTTTAATTACGCTACACATCATGCATTTTTTATACACAAGTCAGTAAAAAATCGGCGTAGCATGCCTAATGACTCATTTCATTGTCCGCAGATAGCTTGCGAAGGGAGAGAGCTATTTGTTGAACGAGTGAACTGGCAACCGGGGTGATGAACCGTCTCCATTCTTTATTATCGGTACTGAATTGTTGCACCAACGTTTAAACATCACGATTTTTTCGCAAATTGATAAAGGATCCCTCATTTAATGCGGAGGTGAATCTGAATTCTTCGGGTTTATGCGTGTTTAGAATGAGCATCCAATTATTTCTTCACACTACGTGCCTTTCAGTTAATGATCTTCAAGCGCTGAATACATAACAAAGCGCGTGCATTGTGCCCTCCAATCTAACACACAACAATTCAAAGAATTAAAGCGCCATCGCTTCTCCGCATGCACATGCATTTCTTCGATTCAGATTTCCTCGGGCTCTAGCAGAAGCGCACAAACTTGAAGAGGAGACGGCGAAAAGATGTTATCAGCCCGCATGCCTGCTGCAGCACACAGGCCCTTATCTCCAGCGACACACCTGAGTATTCAATGCGCACTGCGACATTGGTGTGCAACGGCACAGCACAAACGAAACGTAGGTGTGGTGCAGTACACATGCTAAGCAGCACAAGAACAACGCTGCGACACACCGAGTGCATGTCCGACACGGAGCAAACATATAGCACGGGCAACGTAGCAACATAAACAGTGTTGTGCAACACACACAGTGCTCTGTTTATTGGTCGTCATAGCCATGTAACAGCATGATGCAATGATGGCAGGTTTAATAAAATGCGGTTAGTCAATCCGGGGAGTCATCGCTGAGTCACGCGACAGCGAACATCGAACAGACGGCAAAGGGGATTCGCAGCTACGTGCAGGTAATCAGGCAGCTCCGTAATCAACGCTCGCCGATGTCACCGGCGTTCCTGCGTGCGCATCGCCTGTTTACCCCGTATGCTTACTACCTGCGAGCGGTGTACCGTGCGCTTATTTAGCGCTAACAAACCGCTCGATCGTCACGCGGAATTACGCATGCGCGCAGATGACAACCTACTCTTTCAATATTGTGAGAGAATGCCAACGGTTATTAAAATCACTCTATTCAAAACGCGAGGGCGTACTGTCGATGTAATCGCAAAATGCAAGAATTTAAAAAAAAACTTGGGAAGGTCTGGGAGCAGGTGAGTACTACAGGTGAGGTGACCGGCAAACTAGTACAATCTGCACATCATGAGTAAGGTAATGTCTTGGTAATATGCTTCCCACCACCATCTGCACACCGATTCACGCACCCATTGTCTCCCCTGCTCCGACGTGGAAACCAGCACGAACGGTTACCATGGCAACGCGACAGCAAACGCACTACACCTCTCCGAGCCCCGAATGATTTTCCTTTCGTTCTTTCTCGTTGAATACGCGAGCGGATTCGCGATATTCCGTACCTCATCTAATGACGTGCGAGCAGCAAGGTTCAGCAGCAGAGCACAATCTGAGGCCATGCGCCGCGCCCCACGTTTCACATCGATCTCTACGCTCTACACCACCCCTAAACGTAAATGTGCTTTGTTGGTTTACATGTGCGGATGCTAAATAATTCAAAGGTAGTCTGTGGGATTGGAGGATAGTCAGTCTAACTGTTTATTTTATTTATGTGTTAAATGCTTTATATATATCAGGAGTAGATAAAGGGATTACCCTTTATCTACTCCTGATATATATATATGTGCTATCGCAAATTGTAAAGTTTGCTTTTATTTTATTATTGACTGGCTTTACCTAGACGATGTAAAGTTCTCTTACGCGTCACGGATGCACTCAGACCTGAATACAATTTTTCTAACAAACTATCTCCAAACTAAATTACTAAATCTGGTAATATCGGTATAAAGTTCCCAGGATAATCTGTGATCACACTCGGCGGTGCGTGCAGATGCGTGGCATCGGGGTGTATCACACCGATAACTGAGAGATAGGCGCGCATTTATATGTATTGTCATGTGGACAGGCGTCATTGTCGGGTGTTGCACGAACAAAATGTTTACGTATCGGTTAAATCTGCGACGCGCACTCTGCTATGCAAGACGCACACGCATTAGCAACGCGTGATAACAATGTTACACTCAGTCGTTGTATGCACAGAGGAACGTCTGTCACGCACTCGACGCTTCAACAACGGACTGATACTACGCACACAGCATGTACAGATCTGTACAAAATAGCTGACTAAACAGATTCACGTTGACAAGTACTGCCGACGATCATTACGGGTGATTACGGGGGTGGCCCTGCTACGAACATGATCATAAGAGCCTTATTATTCGCAGTACTTCCGATGACATCGTTCAATACGACTTAAAAAAGACGACGAATCAGAACATCGGCGAGCGCTACGCATGCGCACAATCCCACGCGAAATTTTTCTCGCGTGAGTCACTCCGTGGGTGAGCAGGGGAGGCGGGGGACTCGTTACAGGTGAGCTGCGGCTTTAATTCCACATCCTCGAGCTTACACGTACTCTGTATCCACGCACCTGTAAAACAGAGCGGACCGGGCCGCGGTTACAATGCTCATGACATCGCCCGCAAAATTATATTGCTGCGCGTATACACACGCAGCAACTGTCACGGGCGCGATTCCCCTCGCCACGAACCGGTTTCTAATTTCTAACGTGCTATCATTAAACGCACTCTCGGAAAGACGTAATTAACTCGCTTCCTCGTTAAAAAACCCCTCACCCCTTTAAAATTTAAAGAGAGATGAGGATTTGCGAGAAACCAGACCGCAATAATTATCACGTTGTTGCGTGCGCACGCTATGCAACAGACACAGATTTTAACAAATTGCCAATCGCTACATTTAGAAGCTCATTAGACAGATACACAAAAGAAAGAACCGCAATGGATTAAACTTTTTTTCGAATTAAATCCGGATAATCAAGACACCCGGGGCCCCTCCCTGTAAAGAAGGATATGTGCCGTTGCTCCTTCGAGTGATTACGTGCGACAGAACGTCTTACGTATTTAGATTTCAGCTATCGGATTGTCACGTCTAGGTGCTGCGCGCCCCCGCGCCGTACCCCCCCCCACCCACACACACACGTATTCACGCACGCACGCACACACAGACACACGCACGCACACACACACCGTATGAGACGATGATGCTTACATTCTAGCCTCACGAAGGCGTTCACTCACCTGCAATACTGATTTTCTTAGTTATGTGGCCTCGAGCCTGAATACTCGCCCGTGGCGGCATAGTTATGGTAGTTGGCAGCTTGATTAGAGGATGGTTCTTGCCAAGTGTCTCTCAAATCTACACGGGTCTGTATAATTACATGGCGCAGGCATCAAGGTGGACAACCACGAATTACATAGATGCGCATGCGGCTAAGATTTGCAGTCCATTTTATAGCCCGTCAGTACCTAAGTTAGTAACTAAGACACCAAACAACCAAGACCTCTTAAGATACATATCAGTCATGACGTACAGCGATAGGAATGGCGCGACATAGAAAATCTCCCGTGTAAAAGGAAGCATTAGTAAGTAACATCCTGATTCATATCGCTTTTTCATACTTTTGCGTTTACATCACTGAGTAACCTACAATCACAAGTAACATGATATGGTCAATTATTGTGTTGTTATGTACTGAACCAACCCTATGACGACTAGTAGCGACCAAACACGTGGGAAGCATATTGTAAATGAGGTAATAACATTCAGTGTCTGATGTGACAACAACATCAATCATAATAAAGATACCCAACGTACATGTTGTCGAATTTCAACTGAACCGATGTACTTCTGAAACTGGAATCGCTAAACAATAACGATGACTAACCTACTGAAGCATAATAATTATATACAATAGTGCAGTCTGGTCCTCGCTCAAAAGTAGGGCGTTCAGTTAGTAAAACTAATAACATCTTAAAATAAAGTATAAACACACATGAAACTTTCAACTTTATAAACGAGGACGTATTTAGGTAATGCGAGCACATGGGTATAAATTATAATCCGTTTTAATGATTACTGCATATAAAGAAACGTTACAAATATAACACACTAGATGGCCTAAATTGACTCCTGTAAGTGCTCACTACTTTATAATAGTAGCTATCTCGTAAACCTATATATGTAGCACGTCCGAGTTCGTAGTCTTCAGACTGCTATCTCTGCTATTCGTAACACACTTATATTACCAGTACACACAAGTATGCTACAGACTCTAAATGTACCGGCACCCGTCTAAATACGCATGACGTATACCTATTTTTAATCTCTTTCTTTGTCAGACTTTCGCAACACCAATCCTTTCTCGGCCCACTCGAGAATATAGCATTAAATATTTGAGGAACTCACGAGAAAAAACAGCCCACGGCCATTTTTTATTTTCAGCCATCCTTATAAACTATTTCTAACAGGTGAAGTGTTGCCACTGGCTATAATTGGATAGGCTAAAAGGCAAGCGTGCCCGTGCATGATGTAGGCACATTGCAGCAGTTTGCACAGCTCTCCTCGGTAATCACTGATCCTTCCCACTTCTAACAACTTCAGCACACACAGTGCTCACAAGTCTAACGTAGACACCTACAGGTACACCTAATGTACGCCTTCTATAGTACATATAATCAAGAGCTAATAAATACCTATTGTATTTATTTATTTTGTTTTTATAGTATTGGTATTTATTAGCTATTGATATATAATATATAGCCACGCGCATACATTGTCATGACTCATATGTATATATGTAACCAGTCATAATCTTAGATGGCATTTTCGGGACACATAAAAATTTGAATTATACATATATATCAGGAGCTAATAATGACAAATTTGTCATTATTAGCTCCTGATATATATATATATATATCTTTCTCTCTCTATCACCTTCTCGATCTTCCTATACGTACCCCTAAATTTGTCATTATTAGCTCCTGATATATATATATATATATATATATATATATATA
>NW_014577085.1:147137-173357 GCF_000485595.1 Priapulus caudatus
ATACATATACTACTGCGTTGCACACAGAGCACTCGGTCGTTATAGCGAATATTCAGCGCGACCACAAGCCGAACTGGAACCAGCAAAAACGACAGCTGCGCGAACGCGTGATTGAATGCGTGCGTGTGCGTGTGCGGTAGCTTCTACTTTTAAATCTCATTCCCTTATTCACGTGTAAACGCTGCTCTCGGCGGAGTTATGCTATCGACGGGAGCGCATGTCCTTTCAGACGCTGTGCATCCCATCGGCTAAGTTTCTGCGCAGTCGAAAACTTCCACCGAGTAAGTCAACAAGAACGGCACAATGCGTGCACGGCAGATGGCCCGCAGCCGAGATCAGAAAACTCGAGGGCTTAACTCACGCCAGGTAGAAGTAACCAGTCCAAGTCACCAGCGATCCTTTCTTTTGCTAATCTGGCTATCTCTGATCATCAAAAATGCACGACTAGAACCTCTGGCCACGTTAATCTGGTCAGACGATATGCAAAAGCAGTCAGCGTACAGAACGCGAAATGTTCCAAGAAAGGTGGTGGGAGGGACGCGACAAGAGATAAAAGCTAAGGTAACTGTCCCCACGGGGAGCCATGTAAATGGACAGTCATTAGTGGACATCCACGGTCCAGCGGGCGGATTACACCGTACACAAATGCGCACGCCGGCCGGTAACTTTATGGCCGCAGGTTTGCTTGACCACTGCCCAGTTATATTAATAGCACAGGCCATTTGCCCACTTTCGCTACAATTGCAGGGACGACGGTGTCAAATGCAGGTGCGGCGAATGGGTTATAACACGTGTAAATAACTGCCGAGATTGAACAGTTTGATTACGGCCACTGTTCTCACTGCCTCGCAAATGGAATGCGGTTTACACTAAAACTCCTACTGCCAACTTCTTTCACTGCCAGAGAATTCAGTTCAGCTCCTAATGTGGCCCACATTTTAGGGATATGTTTAACACAGACTTCAGTAAGCAACTACGGATTAGGTATGCGCCTAATCCGAACCTCCTCAAAAGCTCTGCATGTACGCTCATTATGATATTAACTAAGTAATTTGCACCTGTGGTACCCACGTAGTTCTCAGACTAATTTGCAACCAAATGTCCAAAGCTAGGCTAGTAACACGGCCCTTCAGTCCTATACGCAACAGCGCTAGTCACTAACTAAGAAGCGAATGCCTTCATTACTCTGTTCATTAGTTTAATTACGCTACACAACATACATTTTTTATCCACAAGTCGGTAAAAAATCGGCGTAGCATGCCTAATGACTCATTTCATTGTCCGCAGATAGCTTGCGAAGGGAGAGAGCTATTTGTTGAACGAGTGAACTGGCAACCGGGGTGATGAACCGTCTCCATTCTTTATTATCGGTACTGAATTGTTGCACCAACGTTTAAACATCACGATTTTTTCGCAAATTGATAAAGGATCCCTCATTTAATGCGGAGGTGAATCTGAATTCTTCGGCTTTATGCGTGTTTAGAATGAGCATCCAATTATTTATTCACACTCCGTGCCTTTCGGTTAATGATCTTCAAGCGCTGAATACATAACAAAGCGCGTGCATTGTGCCCTCCAATCTAACACACAACAATTCAAAAAATTAAGCGACATCGCTTCTCCGCATGCACATGCATTTCTTCGATTCAGATTTCCTCGGGCTCTAGCAGAAGCGCACAAACTTGAAGAGGAGACGGCGAAAAGATGTTATCAGCCCGCATGCCTGCTGCAGCACACAGGCCCTTATCTCCAGCTACACACCTGAGTATTCAATGCGCACTGCGACATTGGTGTGCAACGGCACAGCACAAACGAAACGTAGGTGTGGTGCAGTACACATGCTAAGCAGCACAAGAACAACGCTGCGACACACCGAGTGCATGTCCGACACGGAGCAAACATATAGCACGGGGAGGTGTACGTAGCAACACAAACAGTGTGCAACACACACAGTGCTCTGTTTATTGGTCGTCATAGCCATGTAACAGCATGATGCAATGATGGCAGGTTTCATAAAATACGGTTAGTCAATCCGGGGAGTCATCGCTGAGTCACGCGACAGCGAACATCGAACAGACGGCAAAGGGGATTCGCAACTACGTGCAGGTAATGAGGCAGCTCCGTAATCAACGCTCGCCGATGTCACCGGCGTACCTGCGTGCGCGTCGCCTGTTTACCCCGTATGCTTACTACCTGCGAGCGGTGTACCGTGCGCTTATTTAGCGCTAACAAACCGCTCGATCGTCACGCGCAACCTGCGGAATTACGCATGCGCGCAGATGACAACCTACTCTTTCAATATTGTGAGAGAATGCCAACGGTTATTAAAATCACTCTATTCAAAACGCGAGGGCGTACTGTCGATGTAATCGCAAAATGCAAGAATTAAAAAAAAAACTTGGGAAGGTCTGGGAGCAGGTGAGTACTACAGGTGAGGTGACCGGCAAACTAATACAATCTGCACATCATGAGTAAGGTAATGTCTTGGTAATATGCTTCCCACCACCATCTGCACACCGATTCGCGCACCCATTGTCTCCCCTGCTCCGACGTGGAAACCAGCACGAACGGTTACCATGGCAACGCGACAGCAAACGCACTACACCTCTCCGAGCCCCGAATGATTTTCCTTTCGTTCTTTCTCGTTGAATACGCGAGCGGATTCGCGATATTCCGTACCTCATCTAATGACGTGCGAGCAGCAAGGTTCAGCAGCAGAGCACAATCTGAGGCCATGCGCCGCGCCCCACGTTTCACATCGATCTCTACGCTCTACACCACCCCTAAACAGCACCCGACAATGACGCCTGTCCACATGACAATACATATAAATGCGCGCATATCTCTCAGTTATCGGTGTGATACACCCCGATGCCACGCATCTGCACGCACCGCCGAGTGTGATCACAGATTATCCTGGGAACTTTATACCGATATTACCAGATTTAGTAATTTAGTTTGGAGATAGTTTGTTAGAAAAATTGTATTCAGGTCTCTGAGTGCATCCGTGAAGCGTAAGAGAACTTTACATCGCATATAGGTAAAGCCAGTCAATAATAAAATAAAGGCAAACTTTACAATTTTCGATAGCACATATATATATATAAAGCATTTAACACATAAATAAAATAAACAGTTAGACTGTCTATCCTCCAATCCCACAGACTACGTTTGAATTATTTAGCATCCGCACATGTAAACCAACAAAGCATATTTATGCACGAACAAAATGTTTACGTATCGGTTAAATCTGCGACGCGCACTCTGCTGTGCAAGACGCACACGCATTAGCAACGCGTGATAACAATGTTACACTCAGTCGTTGTATGCACAGAGGAACGTCTGTCACGCACTCGACGCTTCAACAACGGACTGATACTCGCACACAGCATGTACAGATCTGTACAAAATAGCTGACTAAACAGATTCACGTTGACAAGTACTGCCGACGATCATTACGGGTGATTACGGGGGTGGCCCTGCTACGAACATGATCATAAGAGCCTTATTATTCGCAGTACTTCCGATGACATCGTTCAATACGACTTAAAAAAGACGACGAATCAGAACATCGGCGAGCGCTACGCATGCGCACAATCCCACGCGAAATTTTTCTCGCGTGAGTCACTCCGTGGGTGAGCAGGGGAGGCGGGGGACTCGTTACAGGTGAGCTGCGGCTTTAATTCCACATCCTCGAGCTTACACGTACTCTGTATCCACGCACCTGTAAAACAGAGCGGACCGGGCCGCGGTTATAATGCTCATGACATCGCCCGCAAAATTATATTGCTGCGCGTATACACACGCAGCAACTGTCACGAGCGCGATTCCCCTCGCCACGAACCGGTTTCTAATTTCTAACGTGCTATCATTAAACGCACTCTCGGAAAGACGTAATTAACTCGCTTCCTCGTTAAAAAACCCCTCACCCCTTTTAAAATTTAAAGAGAGATGAGGATTTGCGAGAAACCAGACCGCAATAATTATCACGTTGTTGCGTGCGCACGCTATGCAACAGACACAGATTTTAACAATTTGCCAATCGCTACATTTAGAAGCTCATTAGACAGATACACAAAAGAAAGAACCGCAATGGATTAAACTTTCTTTCGAATTAAATCCGGATAATCAAGACACCCGGGGCCCCTCCCTGTAAAGAAGGATATGTGCCGTTGCTCCTTCGAGTGATTACGTGCGACAGAACGTCTTACGTATTTAGATTTCAGCTATCGGATTGTCACGTCTAGTATAGGTGCTGCGCGCCCCCGCGCCGTACCCCCCCCCCCCCTCCCCCGACCAGTCTTCAGCCACGCCCCCCCCCCCCCCCCCCCCCCCCCCCCACCCCCCCCCCCCCCCCACTCCCCCCCCCCCCCCCCACGCACACGTATTCACGCACGCACGCACACACAGACACACGCACGCACACACACACCGTATGAGACGGTGATGCTTACATTCTAGCCTCACGAAGGCGTTCACTCACCTGCAATACTGATTTTCTTAGTTATGTGGCCTCGAGCCTGAATACTCGCCCGTGGCGGCATAGTTATGGTAGTTGGCAGCTTGATTAGAGGATGGTTCTTGCCAAGTGTCTCTCAAATCTACACGGGTCTGTATAATTACATGGCGCAGGCATCAAGGTGGACAACCACGAATTACATAGATGCGCATGCGGCTAAGATTTGCAGTCCATTTTATAGCCCGTCAGTACCTAAGTTAGTAACTAAGACGCCAAACAACCAAGACCTCTTAAGATACATATCAGTCATGACGTACAGCGATAGGAATGGCGCGACATAGAAAATCTCCCGTGTAAAAGGAAGCATTAGTAAGTAACATCCTGATTCATATCGCTTTTTCATACTTTTGCGTTTACATCACTGAGTAACCTACAATCACAAGTAACATGATATGGTCAATTATTGTGTTGTTATGTACTGAACCAACCCTATGACGACTAGTAGCGACCAAACACGTGGGAAGCATATTGTAAATGATGTAATAACATTCAGTGTCTGATGTGACAACAACATCAATCATAATAAAAATACCCAACGTACATGTTGTCGAATTTCAACTGAACCGATGTACTTCTGAAACTGGAATCGCTAAACAATAACGATGACTAACCTACTGAAGCATAATAAATATATACAATAGTGCAGTCTGGTCCTCGCTCAAAAGTAGGGCGTTCAGTTAGTAAAACTAATAACATCTTAAAATAAAGTATAAACACACATGAAACTTTCAACTTTATAAACGAGGACGTATTTAGGTAATGCGAGCACATGGGTATAAATTATAATCCGTTTTAATGATTACTGCATATAAAGAAACGTTACAAATATAACACACTAGATGGCCTAAATTGACTCCTGTAAGTGCTCACTACTTTATAATAGTAGCTATCTCGTAAACCTATATATGTAGCACGTCCGAGTTCGTAGTCTTCAGACTGCTATCTCTGCTATTCGTAACACACTTATATTACCAGTACACACAAGTATGCTACAGACTCTAAATGTACCGGCACCCGTCTAAATACGCATGACGTATACCTATTTTTAATCTCTTTCTTTGTCAGACTTTCGCAACACCAATCCTTTCTCGGCCCACTCGAGAATATAGCATTAAATATTTGAGGAACTCACGAGAGAAAACAGCCCACGGACATTTTTTATTTTCAGCCATCCTTATAAACTATTTCTAACAGGTGAAGTGTTGCCACTGGCTATAATTGGATAGGCTAAAAGGCAAGCGTGCCCGTGCATGATGTAGGCACATTGCAGCAGTTTGCACAGCTCTCCTCGGTAATCACTGAGCCTTCCCACTTCTAACAACTTCAGCACACACAGTGCTCACAAGTCTAACGTAGACACCTACAGGTACACCTAATGTACGCCTTCTATAGTACATATAATCAAGAGCTAATAAATACCTATTGTATTTATTTATTTTGTTTTTATAGTATTGGTATTTATTAGCTATTGATATATAATATATAAACACGCGCATACATTGTCATATGTATATATATGTAACCAGTCATAATCTTAGATGGCATTTTCGGGACACATAAAAATTTGAATTATACATATATATCAGGAGCTAATAATGACAAATTTGTCATTATTAGCTCCTGATATATATATATATATATATATATATATATTATATATATATATATATATATATATGAATACCTACCAGGGTGCACTATAAAATTACTAAACATAACCACAACACGTCGCCATTGCCATACGGCACTAAAACCACCGACACCAAGTGGTAAAACATATTTTATAACATAATTTGAGGTAAGAATCTTGTAAGCAAAGGAACGAGTTCAACCTACTGTACAATTGTATGGGCGTGATTTGGACACGAGCAACGAGGTGAATGGCACAAACTCTGGCCAAGCAGAAAAATTGGCCAGCCCACGAAACTACAGACCACAATGGCCCGCCATTTTAGCAACACAGGCAGCTACATGCACGTCACATCATATAATTCTCAACATATCAACAAGCAATACAGGGAGAAATACGTGCATATATCAATGTGCACGAGTCGTTTTACATTTTTTTTACCAAATATTTATTCCATATTTATAATACGATCATCGGCACACAAATGTATTTGTGGGGTGTAAGAATTTAGTTTTGAAGTAATCAATATGGCATAAAATCGCAAGGTTTGGATCTATTGGACCAAATTGCAGTGTAGTCACAGTAAAGAGTTATATTGTCGGGTGCATCTGGAGCAGTATGACCACGTGTACGCCCATCTTTATAGCTGAGGTTATATTGCAAGATATAGTAACCGGACCTGGCCCTGGACCTAATGTTTTGCTAAATATCTGTTCACGAAACACCAAAGTGTTAGGTTCCATATACTATACCTTCTCCATACGATCCCAATTAAAAAATAACAAAATAAACTGTTTATAATTTAAGCTGCTTGACAATCTATTACTTGCACATAATTGTATTCACTACAGTCGAGTTGTAATAAAATATGTCTGCTAGCTGCGATACAATATGTGCGACTCACCCAGACAGACAACAAACATAAACATGCATCCACCTGCACGCATTTAATCAAATACAGGTATAAACTGAGGTTGCTATGGCAACCGCACCACGACCAGCCAGACTGAAGCATCTTCTTGCTCTCACAGAGAGGTTAAATGCGGCGGGGAGGGGGTGAGGTAAAACGCCATCATAAATGTACTTTACAGCCCCCCAATATGCATTTACGGGGTGTAAAATTAGATGGTGCGGGCACAGAGAGGCATAAAATAGCCTAGCCTGTTTTCAACTGCGACCTTTCAGGCAGATAAAACTTGTTTGAAAATGGGAAACACCCAAGGTGTAATATACATCATATGTTTACGCAAAACTAAAATATTTTAAATTAGGAATCTCAATTACAATCACACGGCAAACAAGTAATCGAACCAATAATGTGGATACAAGGTGAGGGACGTAAAATATATGTACTACTAACGAGTAATCCCAAATATTACATGTATGCGATAAGAAACAGAGAGGGGACAGGCATTGTTATACACAGTACAGAGTTACCAAGCATGCACGCGTCAAAAAGCTGTGTTTTGCCAGTCAATAAGTGATCAAAAGAGTGCATTGTTCGTTATCTCTCGGATCAAAGCAGTTTTGATATACACGCGCTTCTTATCCCTAGATACACGATTCAGATTCAAACACAATGCACACGCACGCAAATGTACACATCAGCGTACGGCAGCCTGGTCAGCCGCGTTTGACTTGGCAACTAACACCCGGCCGCGATTTTAGATCAAATCCCTTCAATGAGCCGACTTTACCCGAGCTTATTAACACCAGGCGTGAGATTCTAGAGGAAAATCTATAAGTGACTGACTATCACTGGTACAGAACCTGCGCGGAAGCACAGGTGTTAAAGGCTCACAATGCGCATCCAAACGCTAATTTCTCCAGTACTAGACTAGCAAATACTTCGTGTCATGCATAATCACACTACCTTGACTACACTATCATGACACGAAGTATTTGCTAGTCTAGTACTGGAGAAATTAGCGTTTGGATGCGCATTGTGAGCCTTTAAAAGACGGCTTACGCCTCCACAGTGTCTACGAAAATGGCAGGTCACAGCAAGCGCGTGTCTGTACGCGCTCGAAACACGAGTATTTGGTGGTGATACACGCGCGTAACCCGAGCCACATGTAGATCAGAGTAAACATTCTGTGACGTGGGTCATTTAGGGCTCAGGGGGCACTAACTGTAAACCGTAAGAGCCAGTCTACAGCCTCCCTATTGAGCTCTAACGGATAAACTAACAGTGGATGCAACCAGAACCCTCCAAACTAAATCCACTGATAAACCACTAACGAGACTGACCACAGATGGACACGCCAAACACATTGGTCCACTTACTTGGCTACGCAACCACCCTGGCTAAGGATTCCCCTGGGAGACTGCAAGATACATCTACCGACTCAACAAATAGACAATCGCATACATTCTACTCCTGATTCTATCAAATACGTATGGTTGAAGCGCGGGGTGGCCACCACGCCACCCGACAAGCGGGCCATCGCTTCCTAGTTCCCAACATCTGGTAGCCGACGTCTCGGGTTGCGATTCGGATGCATCGTAAAATGGCGGAGGAAAGTAAAATTTCGAGGACATACTTGTGAGTGTTCCGACCCTGATTTATGTACTTGTAAACCGTGCCGACCGCACGTTTATTGCACACTCACGATCGCGGCGCATCGTGCTTTTTACACTATATATATATATATATACAGATTTATTTATTTATATTTACTTATTTATCATCAAAGCGTCGGTTGCGTAACAATGTCAGCATCATGGGGAGAATGCGGGTGGGTTAAGATCGGCGCATGCACCCGCCGTGAGACGCGCGGCCGCTGACAGCGTCTCCGCATGATGGGTTAACGATCGCAGAGAAATTTAAATCCCAACAATCAGCCACAGTGTTCGAAAGCCGGCTAAACATCAACCGACATCCTCCGCTGGCGTCTTAAAGGTGATAAAAACTTGCGCTTCTGCCGAGCGCCTTCAGGCTGGGGTGGGGGCACTCGTCTCGAAACTGGATAAGGGGTGCCTCAAGGACCTTGAAAACCTGACCCTATCGCAAACCGCCCTAAAATACACCCTGTCCCAATATAATGCACTAAAAAGTATACCCTGTTGCAATATTGCACATTTCGGTTATGTCCTGTCCTGTCAATATAGGCAGATATTGGTCCAATATCGGCCTGGTGATATTGGCCAAATATTGGTCCTCCCCCCTCCGAGACGCCACTAGGGTCTCGGTGCAGAAGTATCTATAAGTATAAGCAAGAGTCGGCAAGTCCGCCAATCAAAATGGCAAGATCACGTTTCCAGCGAATTCATGGTAATCACTGAGGTATGACTCGTGAGGGGTACATGCTATTCTCGACATACATACATACATAAAAACATGTTTAAATACCAGGTGCCTGCCTGCTGGCACAGGAGGAATTTCACTACCTATTTTCTTCTACGCACGTGCATAAAGTTGTGCTAAGTACAGCATGCTTTCTATAACATGGATTATATTCTCACTTTTACTCGCCTTCCCTTATCACCTTTACAGACAACAGTGGTGAAGGTGCCTATACAAAACAATAGCACTGGTAGACGAACCAGTCCTGGCGGAATCTGAACAAGCCTTGAAACAAATAAGTTACACACATCTCCCGGAACAAGAAGAAATTGCTAAGCAAATGCGGTCCCCTGCGTTGCACAGACAGGTTGCTGTTAGAGACAAACGGATACCCGACTTTTGCAGACATGTAGGAATCAAGTCAGATTCTATGTGCTACCATGAACACAGGATCGAGTGGACGAAAACATGTTTGTTTTTTTATGCACTACTGATAAAACAATAAAGACACAGTTATAGATTGCACAATGATATCTTGAGTATATTTAATCATACGGTGAATTGAACAAATCTTTGGCTGAAAATTTTATTCAGCCAAGCTTAAATATGGGAATCTGTATCAGATAATACTTAGTTAGTAGCATGACTGTGGTGTTATTCATAAACATAACTTAGATTATGTTAGACTAACTATGAAAGTATATACAACAAGTCAGATATAGCAGCCATAACCATGGCATGATATAATATTAATATTAATAAGCACTACATAAAACTCAAGAGGCTATAATAATTAGCTGGCGATAATAATTGGCTTACCTGTTGATAGAAGCGTGGTCAGTATCGTGCCAAGCACCAATGTCTTATTCATGGCTCTAGTCTTGTGTACAGCGATACCGAGTAGAAGGAAGTCGTTGGCAGAGGGTCTGCCTCCCGTTTTTCTTCACTAACGCAGCGCACGTTGGTATACAGAGATGTTACTCATTCGCAAGTGTAAATCACACGACAGATTATCAGCTGTTCAAAAGTCGTTCGTTCAACTGTTCTAAACTAGTCGTAGATTTTGGCTGCGTGGACTACTCTTGATCGACGATCACGAACAGCTGTAGATGAACACAAGCTACACCTAAATTTAGAGTCCGAGAAAAACGAGGCACACGGAACGCACGAACGCTACGCTGCCAATAACGAACAATGCTACACTACACACCTCGCGTAGCTAGCTAGTTCAACTTGGCGCTCGCTTGGTTCGCCACCTAACGCACTCCTGTCTCCTGCGCAAGAAATGTAGTTCCTCGAATATAGTCATTCTTTGCGCCATTTTTATTGCTAATTTGAGCTAATTAACGGAAACAGCTGAAATACCGAATAAAATTGTTGTGAATGCTACTTTAACAATCTTATTAGTATCAATAATGCGTACGGTGTATTAATGTGCATTAAATGCATTTGCACCTGGCGTACTTATACACAGGTAATATTGGAAATAGTACCGATTCATCGGGTCATGCCATTTCAAATAAGGGGTAGTGGTGCCAGGTCGCATACGAATGTAAAAACTTGAATCGGCCAAAGCGTGTGCGGGTGTGTGTGTGTGTGTGTGTGTGTGTGTGTGTGTGTGTGCGTGCGTGCGTGCGTGCGTGCGTGCGTGGTGTAGTGTGTCCGCTGTGTGTGCGCGCGCGCTGTATTGTTTTGTTTTGTTTGTTTCGTGTTGTGTGTGCTGTGTGTGTGTGTGTGTGTGTGTGTGTGTGTTGTGTGTGTGTGTTTCTTTGTTTGTCTTGTGTGCCGTGCGTGCGTGCGCGTGTGTGTGTGTTGTGTATCTGTGCGTGCGTGCGTGCGTGCGAAGCGTGCGTGCGTGCGTGCGTGCGTGCGTGCGCGTGTGTGTGTTTGTGTGTGTGTGTGTGGTGCGTGCGTGCGTTCCGAGGTGCGTGCGTGCGTGCGTGCGGTGTGTAGTGTGTGTGTGTGTGTGTGTGTGTTGTGTGTGCGTTTCTTAGTTTCGTTGTGTGCGTGCGTGCGCGCGTGCTGTGTCTTTGTTTGTGTGTGTGTGCGTGCGTGCGTGCGTGCGAGCTGCGTGCGTGCGTGCGTGTGTGTGTGTGTGTGTGTGTGTGTGTGTTGTGTTGTGTGTTGTGTTTGTGTGTGTGTGGTGTGTTGTGTTTGTGTGTGTTTGTGTGTGTGTGTGTGTGGCGCGCGTGTGTCTGTGTGTGTGTGTGTGTGTGTTTCTTTGTTTGTTTGTGTGCCGTGCGTGGCGTGCCGCTGGTGTGTTGTGTGTGACTGTGTGCGCACGCGCGTGTCGTTGTTTGTGGTGTGTGTTTGTGTGTGTGGTGTGTGTGGTGTGTGTGTGTGCTGTGTGTGTGTGTGTGTGGTGTGGTGCGTGCGTAGCGTGCGGCGTGCGTCGCGGTGTGCGTTTGTGTGTTGTGTGTGTGTGTGTGTGTTTGTGTTTGTGTGTTGTGTACTCGCTCCCTAGTTGGTGGTCCGCCTCAGCCGTCTCCACTCAATCTCCCTCCACTGACGCGCACGCGCTCCCTGTGTGTGTGTGTATGTGTGCTGTGATGTGCGTGCGTGCAGTCGCTGTGCCGTGCGTGCGTGCGCGCGGCGCGCCGTGTGTGTGTGTGTGTGTGTGTGTGTTTGTGTTTGTGTTTGTGTGTCGTACGCGCGTCTCTGTGTATATTGCATAAGAAACGCCACGAAAAATTTGAATTCGTTTCTAATCTCATTATTGTACATGAGAACCAAAAATAATCTTAAATTGAACTCATTCTTATCCTACCGTCAATTATTTAAAGTACTCGTACAATAATTGAAATTCATGTTGGGACATAATGAAATTTTGGGTCGCAATGTGCTGGTGGAAGCTTTAAGTCTTTCTTAAAAATGCACGTATATACTTTTAAGGAATGACAAGAGGAATTAAGTGTATGGTTGCGTAGGTGGGGGTGGGGCGCGTGCGTTCGTGTACCCATGCACGTGCATGTTTGTGTTCCCCGTGACATTTTTGGAATAGATAGTATCAGGAGTTAATAAAGACAAATTTGTCTTTATTAACTCCTGATAGTATATACGTACGCTTGTAGCGTTAGTTATCACTCACTCACTCACTCGGGCGGCCTCAGCCGAACCCGAACACAGCGTCTCCACAACCCCTGATTGCGCATTAGGCCCGCCAGCTCGCTGGTCGTCTCCACACCAGTGTCCCTCTTCATGATATCTATGTATGTTCTCCCTGGCTGTCCCCGCCCTTTGCGTCCATGGAAAGGCTCCCATGCAGAGAACAGTTCTATGGGCATGCAGGGAGTTCCGGGTGCCTGTAGCAGTGGGCTGCCAGCTGCATTCTCCTCATTGAGATTTTGTCACCGACCCGTGGCAGTCCACCATATAAGACGACGTTGGTTACATGGCCAGGAGATGCCTAGGACTGCTCTCAGCATTCGGGTGCAGCATCCATTCAAGGAACTTTCAAGTGCACGTGCTAATTGGACCATGCCTCGCATCCGTAGAAGAGGACAGACTCTACTGTGGCCAGGAAGAACGAGATTTTCATATCGCGGAATATGTTTGATCTCCAGATCTTCTTCATGCCATTGAGGGCCTTCCATGCCTTCGCCTTCCTGGTTTTGATGTCGTTGATTCCCGTAGAGTTGACCCATGAACCCAGATATTTAAGGTCCTTGACTTCCTCCGGCTTCTTCCGGACCCCGGTGTTTAAACTCAGCCCCACTGCTTTGCACTCATCTTCCACACGGGCTAGTAGTTCCTGCGCCTGTTGTACCTGGTCAGACATCAGCGCAATGTCATCCGCAAAGTCCAGGTCCGTCTGTACCACTTTTGAGTAACGGCGCGACCTTCTCGGAGTGATGGTAAACCAGAGCTCAGCCTCACGCCCACTGATTGCCCTGCGCAGCGCAAAGTCAAGAACGATGGCGAACAAGAATGGAGCCAATGTGTCGCTCTGCAACACGCCAGTTGTGAATTGATGTCAAACTGATTCGCCGTCCGGTGTTACTACTTTAGCACGAGTGTTGGCATACATCGACTCAATAGCACAGAGTAGATTGGGAGCCACTCCGTAGGCCTTCGGGATTCTGATCATCCGCCCTGTGTAGATTTATTCGAATGCCTTCTTGAAATCGATGAATGTGAATACAGATGACAGGTTACGTTGTTTCACCTCCTCATATACGGTACGTACATCTCAGCGCAAGGATTTGGGCGATGGTGGTGCGGCCTGTTCTGAACCCGTTCTGATTATCTCTTAAATGTGGACCAATGGCGTTTCTTAGGCGTTAGTTGTTATCAAGTTGTTACGTTATATAGTTATTATCATACATGTATTATTTATCATTTATACATGTATTAATTTAGCTCTTAGTATTATCTCTACCGGATTACCCCGCCCCATGCAGTCTCTTAGCTGTTCCCTGTTATATATATATATATATATATATATATATCAAGAGTCCATAATAGAAAATTTCCTATTATGGACTCTTTATATATATACACACACATTATGTATATATCATACAATACATAGTAAGTTTAATATGTTCACGATTGTAGGCCCTACGCCTGTGGCCTACGCCAAAGGCCAAAAGCAAGAGGCACGGTCTATTGTCATCGTCGCCACAGTTGAGATTTTGATTTGGGAAAGTTCGGCCGCGTGCTGCCATCTAGTGGGAAATAGTATATAAACTTCATGTTTGTGGTGTTTGCATGCTGTTGCTGTCACAGTACTGTGTAAGTTATGTAACAACAGAGCACTTTGGTTATACATAAAAACTGTAATTGTGTATTCAGAAATGAATAGGGACTATATTATTAGCTAACTGCGATGATAATGAGTTTTAGTTAGTTGTGCATTCATAATACTGCTGTAAGCGTCTAAAGTCACGTAGGCCTATGGTATGTGTGACTTTTCTCGATAATAATAATATTAATAATACTCTTGTCATTCGCTAAAGAAATGGTAACGAACAGCCAACAATAACAAAAACAGAACAAAATTTAACACTGTTAATACTAATAATAACACACAGTATATCTATACGCCAGTGAGTTTAACAATTCGGTTTTGTACGCTATAGTCTATTTGACAAAATTAGTGGTAAACTAGGCCTACTAAACAGAAGACACCACGCTACGGTCGGAAGCATGCATGACTAGGGCTGAGAGGGTCTATGTCCCCCGGGGTACTGCCGGAACGTACCCTGGGTACGGTCCGGTATACCGGAACGTACCCTGGTACTATCTAATATGCCGGACCGTACCTCGCCTACTCCACTAACGAGTCTAGGGAGTCGCCTACGCCTACTCACTAACCCTAACCCTAACCTGAACCATAACCCTAACCCTAACCCTAATCCTAACCCTAACCATATCAAATAGGGACCAGGGTACGTTCCGGTATACCGGACCGTACCCAGGGTACGTTCCGGCAGTACCCTTGGGGACATAGACCCTATGAGCATGACTAGGCCCTAGGCCAAATTAGTAATTTGATTTTGATTTTATTCGCGTATCATAAACTAGGGTGCATAGCCTCAAGGTAAATATGTTGCAATATTAATCAAACTGTCACGATTATGGCCCACAATAAAAAAAGCTAACGTTTCATTAGGAGTGTTCCCAACTTTGATATCATTAATGATGAATGATTAATGATTAATGATTAATGATTGATAATCCTAACCCTAACCCTAACCCTAATCTAAATGACATTAAACCACAAACTAATATATGACCAATATATATATGTATATATATGTTATTATGACCATTATAAGGACATTAAAGTCAGGAACACTCATAATGGAGTATCACCCATAAAAAAGTTGTATGTCAGGTAGAGGCAGCTAATTGCTAGTAGTAGTATTAGTTCTTATTACACAACTGACAAGCAGTTAAGTTCATGTGTACCTAGGCTAGTATTACATGTTCGTTTCGTGGGCTTGACACTAGATACTCTGGTCCTAGTCTAGAAGACATGTCCCACAATACTTCATGTCTACAATACAATACAATACACAGATGAACACAATGGGTCATGTCTTCTAGACTAGCGCCAATACTCCCTAGATACAATAAGGTAACACTGCAAACCTGCTAGGAGAGTTAGGTTATTATATATAGTACTACATACGCAATATTCAGTTGTCACGTTGGGAGAGTTGTGTATCTGTCCGTCTAATTTGTTGTGCATGTACTTTTCTAATGCAAGATCGGGGCTGCAGTACAAACATTCCTTTACATAGTGCCTACATGTATTTGACTAGCTCGATGAAATAGCTTATAAACCATATGTTATGATGCATGTGCAGTACACCAGTTTAGCTGCCAATGCCCATACAAATACATAGTATAGAAATAAATATCAAGGGTTGAAAGTGCAATAGCACATGAATGTAGAGAGTTATAATGAATCAAGTCAGGTTGTAGGTTAAAGGGAAAGTATTTAATAGAATCTCCTATGATTACTATCTTTTGAAAGGAGTACCAGGTTCTTCTTGTAGAGACAGATCCTACTCTGGAGTAGTATCATGCTGTCCAGTCCAATTAATTCCTAAACCCACACGATCGAGCTTGTGCTGATCAGTGTATTACAATTGATTGTGGTAGAGACAATTCATCTGGTTCAGTGTTTTTTTTATTATAGTTTTCACACAGAAAGCACAGTGAGGCAAGACACTGTTTGTAAGAAAAGATTCTTTAAAAAACAATCTTGACAGTAACAGTAAAACTGTCGATCGAACAATCATGATTGAATAAATTACAAGAGTTGTTATCTAACGCTCTCTGACTTGAATGTCTCGGTTTCGAAAAGAAGGGCGTAAAATGTCGAAATTTACTGAATTTGCTATGCGTGGATTGGTTTGCGCAACCTATGTAATTCCCTCGTAATTCTACTGTAGACACGTCAGATGTGCATATAATTTATAATTTAGTATTCATGGAGGCAGCGGTTTTTAAAACAATTAAAGTGTCTGATATCTAATTAAGACCCCATTGGCATCGTTAACATGTTAATTTGCTCTTGATGTAATGGAGTGTAGTAAAAGCATTAATGTAAAACTAGTACTACAATTATCAATTCTATGTTGAGCACTCTATTGAATTCAACAATATCTGCTTTAGCTTCCTGATGTTGAATATCAGCAGAAAAAGCATTATGTGTTATCACAAGTATTTATCTGCTAGGCTGATCCATCATTAGTACGATGCGTTTTTGGCTTCATTCACCACGTGACTGAGTGTGGACCAGAGCATGTAATATTGCCAATCTGAAATAGATGGCTCAAGAGCATCAAATATGAAAAACAACAATACAGGAAATGTGAAATGTGATATTAATTTTTGTGTTTTGTTGGGAGTTATGAGGCAGGTACTAATAGAGTAATCTATTGTAAATATCTATTTGTATAGTTGTTAATTTGTTGGTGTTAAAATGGAAAAAAAACCGATTTGCAACTATTTCATCAGATGGGAAGATTGGTACGGTTATTGCTATTCTAGATTGTATTTAGATTTTATGTATTATTGATAATTTAGTAAAAAGTTTACCAATAACATTGTGAGGTTTATTACAGTTATCACAGCTGTTATCACAGGTTATGAACTTCTTATAGCTTCATATCAATTGTTATAAACTATACGCTTTGCTACATAGCTACAAGGTCATACAAAATGTTAATATTTTTGCATACATGTACGTTTATAGTCCTATACCTCACCTTCCTGTTGCTGTAATATTTTAATGCTAAATCATCCTGCCAGCTTCATACACATGTGCATTTTAAATAGGATTTGGCATAAAATTCTTCTCGGAAACGGACTGAAAAAAAACTTCTTACAATTTCTTATTTGCCTAGATGTGTCAGCAGGAGTTAATAAAGACAAATTTGTCTTTATTAACTCCTGGTGTCAGTATAGTAAAGCATAGGCAGTGAATGACATGGAAGGTTTCCTCTTATAGGTAATAAATTAAAATTAATCAGCATAACTGACAATGCTCATATTATGACAGTAATAGTGTAATGATGTACGCAGCACATACACTAGGATTCAAATGTTATAATGCAGACTCACACTTTTGTCTGTTCTTAGGGAGATAGGCACCACTGTTTACTGTAGCTGTGCTCAGCAAGGGGACGGCAGGACAGCGATGAGGGATCTACCGTGCTTGCCACTCGACATTTCCCTTCCTCACGACATTCTGCACAGGAGACGTAATGCATTCTCGTTGACCTGTGACAGTGAGAATGCAGTCATCTATGAAACACTTCCACGAGCCCAGGTACATGAGTTAGACACATTCTGTAGTGTATATGTCACCTGTTTGCGTTTTCTGCTCGTCAGAATCGAGACAGAAGATGTTGACAAATGAATGATGCCTTGCCTGTGACAAACTGGTAGGTATGTACCAGTTTGTCTATTTATGAGGGTTATCATGTCAACACTTGTATGAAATATGACTACTGTGTATTTCTTCTATCAGTTAGTATTCAAAGTGTGACAGTGTGCCACAAAGCAACTTTTTTCGCAACTTAAGAAAAAAATTGCTTTGTGGCACACTGTTTTTTTGTTTGTTTGTTTGTTCGGTTACTTTATTTTATACTGGACTCGAGGGTTTTTAAATCCACATGAGTAGAAACCCACTCCAGGAATCTGGCTCGGTCCAGTTTTTGGCAGTCACACTGTGAATTTGTTTATGCTATGCTGAACTCTTTGGCTGTTCTCCTGATGGCATATTGAATATGTAAATGTAAATTAGCATAAATTCTTACTTGCGTTAGTCAAGCCGAATGTGAGGTAGTCCAGTAACATATATGGGAGTTCCACATCAACAGCAAAACAATGCATGAGGACTTGATATGGTTCAAAGTAAATTACTGCAGTTTCTGTTGTAGTTCCCTGTGCGGTTCATTAAATGTCAGTATAGCCTACAACCAGGAACTGTGACTGATGTTCTTTAATATATGAACTGACAGAAACCGTTGAGATAAGAACACAGACCGTAACTGTCCATGACATGTGAAGCCTTTCACAGTTGATAGCTAATACACATCGATCACTTTGCGCTCCTACGACTTCTTGTAATTCTAAGTAACTGTAGAAAACTATAGAAGTTTGGAACGATCCCCCAGCCTCTTGTTTTAAAATTCTTCACAATTGCTAGAAGTTGAGAGGTTTTGGACCAGTCCTTGGAAAGCCATCACGTCTGATGGTATTGCACCAATAATTGTTTTGAAAATGAAGCGTACTGGGTAATGTTCAGACGATCTTTAATTGCGTAAGTGATGGGAAACCCGGTTGCGACTTTTTAAAATCCAGCAGCTGCAGATGAAGTAGTACAGTACACAGTACGTTGGCTTTCTTGCTGGAATATTGATTTGTTGGTTAGCTGCCCACAAAAATCATTCCGTCCGAACATTTTATTTCCTTAGTGCGGGAACTATTAGAAGTTTCATGCTTAACTTTGATGAAGGCACCGCTCTGTTTTTTATCTTGATAGTTTTAAATTAAGTCGGTGGGGAAGCCCTCAGTTGGTGGCATTAATGAGTTGAACATTTCAGTCAGAATGGTCGGGACGCGTGCTATTTCTTTTGGTGTATCCTTTGACAAGGCACTTCACTCTCGTTATTTTGGTAAATATTGCTTTCATGTACAAGTGTCCATTGCTACTCTTATTTGGATTAATCTTCAGTTTCTCTCTCCACAGAAATCTTGGTCAGGGTAAAACCTAAAAAAATCCACAAATAAATACCCATTAACTAGACAGAGTGCACTCACAGAGAGTGCATACCTCCGCCAGCGACATACGCCATACGCCATACGAATCACGAACACACGAATACCGGACGATATACGCCAGTGTGCTCGCTCGCTCGTAGCAGCCGCTCGTTGCTGCTGCTCGCTGACATGTACATGCTCGCTGGCTCGCTGCGCTGGCTGGCTCGCTGACTCGACGCGCTAATATCGATCGCGCGAACACACTAACACACTAACACACTAAAACACGAGCACACGAGAGCGAAAACATAACCTCTCCTCCAACTCCGTTGGGCGGAGGTAATAAAGCAGGAAAACGCCACGTTTATTTGTGACAGCACACAGCTGTCTTTTATGGGGAAACGGACTGAACTCAGTTTCTGGTAAGTGGTCGCTGTAAAATCACGGTTGTAATTTCTTAGGAATCCATTTTATTCAATACATTCGTGCGTACCACTTATGGCATGTTAACCTGGCTATGGAACAGCCGTGTCCAATAAGCAAATGCAACGGTTTATTGACCGTGTGGTAGGTTGCTTGTGGCCTTTCACCTCACGCATCTTCACGTGTATTTGACGCTGGAGAGGGTCTATGTCCCCGGTCTGCCGAAACGATACCCTGGGTGAGGTCCGTGTAGTACCGGAACGCAAGGCCGTACACGTTTCGAGAATTTTTGTACAGGGGGCAAATACGCAGAATAATTTCTGTATGGGGGGAGGGGGGCAACACAGGTACATCCCCACGCCTCTATTGCCCTATTTGTCCCATTAAGAGGCTACTTTAGAAATCTTAGGGGGGGGGGGGCAACTGCCCTGCTGTCCCATGACGTATCAGGTCGCGTACATAGCCGGAACGTACCCTGGTACTATCT
Source organism: Priapulus caudatus (assembly GCF_000485595.1). Classification (NCBI taxonomy): domain Eukaryota; kingdom Metazoa; phylum Priapulida; class Priapulimorpha; order Priapulimorphida; family Priapulidae; genus Priapulus; species Priapulus caudatus. The sequence continues at coordinate 167,206 of NW_014577085.1, forward strand.
AATATGCCGACCGTACGACCCGCCTACTCCACTAACGAGTTCTAGGGAGTCGCCTACGCCTACTCCCTAACCCAACCCCAACCCTAACCTCTAATCCTAATCACATCCTAACCCTAACCATATCAAATAGTGACCAGGGTACGTTCCGGCAGTACCCTGGGGGACATAGACCCTATGAGCTGTATTGACAGCTTCAACATCATGATTGCAAGCAGTAAGCGGTATGCGGACTGAACGCTGCTGCCATCTGTCGTCACTGCGATTGCTGGATAGCGGCGAGAGAGATTTTGCGGTGGAGTGGCTGGCTTGGTGTGCTCGAGTGAGCAGAAGACGACTTAAGCTCGCCGCTAGGTGCAATTAACGTGCTGCGTTTGGAATGCGTACAGTTAGAAATGGAAAGTGGGAGTGTAACTAAGGCATACAGTTTTCACCGTTCACCAATTCGATCACATTAGTAATAGTATACGTTAAAAATTGCAACTTCTTGCGTCTTGAGTTCTTGCGAGACAGAGACAGATAGAGAAAGAAAGATAGAGAGAGCGAGAGAGAGAGAGAGAGAGAGAGAAGAGAATGAGAGAGCGAGAGAGGGGGAGCGCGTGCGCGAGAGAGGAGAGGGAGAGCGCGAGTTAGAGAGGTGGGGGGGGGGAGCACGTACACGCTCGCGAGAGAGAGAGCGTGAGAGATATTGCAAGGGAGACTCTGAGAGAGGAAGAGGAAGAGGGAGCGGGAGCAGGGGAGAGAGAGAGAGAGAAAGAGAGAGAGAGAGAGCAAAAGCGAGGGAGAGAGGGCGAAGGCCAGATGCACAGAAACGAGTATATTTGTTATGCTGTTGCAATCAGGTGCACATCATCTCAGCTGAATTGCGGCCAATCCTTTAAGGATATATTTGCATTCCCATCTATACGCAAATGTGCACAAAAACGTGTATTTGTCTGTTGGCGTGTGCATGTGCGTGTACGTACGTGCGCGCGTGTGTGTAGCTTTGGGCTTCGTAAACCTCATCAATATTTCTTCCTCGTCAAACTGCTGCTGTTAGCGAAGGGAGTGAATAGCATGCATTTACTTCTCTCCTGCTGAATAATGGCAGAAATGGCAATATAATTCAATTATAGTCACAGCATACCATTTTCTTTGCTAGGCTTGTAATATTTTCTCCGAGTTCTCATTCATATATATGGCATTTTAATGATCAGATTATCACCTATCTCTTCAGTGCCGTGTTATCTATCTAATTATGCTGTTCTCCAAAGATGTGATATTTTTTGCAATATGATAGCTTCATGCTCAAGACAAATATATCACTGCCTTCTAGCCTGTACCTATATGCAAAAGTCTGTGAATTTAATGAAATACTATTATCAAGACCATATAAATCAAATTAATTTATACACTGTTCATGTATGTATAAAGCGTAACAGACCAGACCACACCTCTTCCTAGTGTGATACGTTATTTCTTCGGCCCAAGTGATTAATCTTGAGTAACTGCTGATTAAACATACGTTTTAATTGCTGGCGAGTAGGCAGTTGCCGACACAGACAGGGTGATGTAAGAAGCTGATAAAGGAGACACTGCAGGATTTTCAATGCCTATAATGAGCTGCAGTTTTGGAATAGTGCCAGCGTTGATGGACATTGTGAGACAAATATCTCCCGACGCATCTTTGACATACGTTTTCGCAACACTTTTAAAACGTATATATTGTTAAAAAGAAGCATGCAGCATCAGTTGATAATTACTAAACGGATTACGAAGTTACCGAATTACTAAAACTAGTTTTTGCCTTCGCATGGACTGTCATTTCACTTGCTTTTATGCCATTTAATTTATTGCAAAAAAAACTTGTATATATAGGGCTCATTGTGAGATGAATATACAGAAAGGTAATGATTTCAAAAGAACAGCTGTTGTTAACAAGACATGGTATAAGGTGCAAATCATATTCCAAAAAATGAATTCTACGAAATAAATAACTGAATTCTTGGGTTCTTTGTTAAATGCCCTCCTTCCCTTCTTAAAAACACGTCAATTCTAAATAGAAACAAACTGTATAATTTGTGGTCCCAATTGATTGAGTGTAAGTTTCAAACACAGGAACTGGGCTATCCCAGAAAATAGAACTTTAGTTAATAATGAATTCAATGTTTTTCAAACGCTTGTCAGTGCTTGTGTGCTCTATATTGCCAAACAACACAAACTGCCTGTGCAATCTCATCTCACGCCACCATTACACACGTGTTAAAATAGGAGGCAAGTGGGAAACCATGCATGATGAAATGTACGACCTCTTGCTTGATTGCACCCAATTACCATTCTACATTTCATTAATAACTCGCCCATCTTGGTTTCTATGTAAAGGCATGTATTCACTTGTTAAATTAAATTAACATGCAATTGCAGTTCGTAAATTCGCATTACAAATTTACAATATAAAATCATGCAGAGTGGAGAAGCTCTCTTATTTGCTTACTTCGCTTCTCCCCAAAGGGTAACTGACTGAAAGGACAGAATGGCTTATATTTAAGACCTGTGCTGAATTTCAGAGCACGACTTCAGTAGTCATATCCCTGTATGCATGCGGTGCTTGCAGCTAAGATGATTTGCATTGCATTGACGACAATACGCAAGTTACTTAGTGAATACTGCCGCGAGAGATTCCACGGTTTATAAGTTTAATTATTATTAGGTACTACAAACAACGTCGACGTTTTTAATATGCGCTAGCTACTAATGATCTGGTACCCTTGGGGAATGGAGAAGCCATTAGATAGACAATTACATTATCTATCGAGGTCATTCTGTATTCGATGGAGCAAATAAAAAGTGAACATTTACACAGCATTTTTTAATCCAGAGATTTTAGTTATGTGTATGATAGAGATTTTACCATGTATAGTAGGGAGTAAATTTACTATAACATACTATTTCTATTACTGGTATCATGTCCCATAGGAATAATTAGTACGTAAGTAAGTGTATCATAATGATCTTATTTGCAACATACTAACATAAATGAATAAAAACGTTTTTTGTCGGTTTTTATTCACTCTAATCAGGGTTTCTTCTGAGGGGAAATTAGACAACGGAGCTAATGGCCAGACAAAGGAGGTAATGGCCAGTTTGGGAAAATACGCCTCTAAATATGCCAGTGCACGTTTGGGTTTTGGCGATGTCAAATTTGACAACGGCGGTGCGCCACTGTGCCTATTATGTATATTATGGTTATGTAGAAACGCTGCTCTTGATACGAATTATTTGTTTTCTGACATGGTTCTCTAAGTGCATGTAGTAAACAGCACATGAACCGTGTGACGTGTATAGTTTATGTGCCCGTGAAGTAGTCTAATGGGCGTATAAAATGTGGTCTTCTGACTTCTGTTCTTGAGCCGAAACCAGCTTAGACTTCCAAACAAACAGGTGGCCATGATTTGAAGGAGTACTGATTGCCTGTGCAAGTGCTTGTGAATGCTGCTATGCAGGGACAAATGGCACAGTAGTCATCTGATTGATTTTAACCTTCAACAAAGCTTAGTGCGAAGCCACACACGGACGCATACATATTCAGTTATTTATGAATGAATGGATAAATAAATGAATAAAAAAATAAAAAATGTATATTGATAAATATGTATATATATGCTGTGTTAGGGCGTGTTGGGTTGGGAGCACAATCCCGTGCTACATTGCCCTACTGTATGCTGTCGCTTCTAGCATGCGCTGCGTGTAAATTAATCGGTGACAGCGCCCTATCTACTTGACGTCCTAAAATGGGCGAGACCCATAGTGCCAAGCGTCTGTTTAGTACATGTGAGCGCCGTGCCAATTACTCTTGGCGTCATCAAGCTCAACGTAGGGCAGAACCGTTGAGCGTCCTCACTCGGCAAGCAGCCGAAGTCGCATCAGAGTGGCTCACTGCAACTCGATAAGCATCGGCGTGTATGCCGTCGGACGCGTGCATGCGGCGTAGTCAAACAAGCACCTTACCACGCAGGAAGGGCTCATAAAAACATGACTAGAAGTACGAGCAACGCTATTGATCATCGCAATAAAGAATCTGCTTCAAGAATCAACCCGAAGCTCAGAAAGCACAGTAGTTCGTTCATTCTTCGGATAACTTTGGTGAAGAAAAGAGACAGTTGTCACATTCAGTCGTTTACGTGGAGCTGTGCCGACGATATATGTGCGAATATATTAACGTGTGTAAAATCGGGGAAATTGACTAATAAATGAAACCTACGAGGCTACGTGTGTCATCCCTGAATTGCGTTAGCCTTTTATTTGCGATGCTCGACTTCGAGGAATTTTGAATTGATGGAAAGTTAATGCGGGATGCTGAGCTGTCGGTACTAGTAGTAGTAGGTCCGTGCCTAGCTCTGATCCTCTTTGGCTACGTAATGTAACTAATGTAATTGTAACTCAGCTGTTCTAGAGTCCGCTTTAATTTTTTAATTTTTTAATTTTTAAGCGAGGGCCTCCTTAAAATCTTTTTATTGATTTCCAAGCGCCAATTGACCTTGCAAACCTAGGTCAGCCTTTTTTGGTTTTGTTCAAATCGTAGTGTTTTAACTCGTGAGAGGCATAGCGCTGTATTGCGCAAAAGGGCTTCAGCAGTTTTTTGGGGGTGCTTAAAGGGATACTACACTCGAGGATTTTATGGTACAGCATAAATAATAGTATATACCTACAAATTTCTATAATCACGCATTCACATTTGTCATAAAACAACAGTGAGTTTTGAAATCTACATTTTTGGCTGCCGACATGACACCCCGCGATTGTGGTGCCAACCTGACGAAGCTGCGCTTTTTCCGGTTTATTTTGCAGGTTACAGACCGACAGCTAATCACAAAAGAGCTATAATAGTTATACCTCACTGCTATTTAAACAAATAATATTTATTTTAGGACAAATTCGTCCATATTATAACTGGATCTAAAAGTCGTTTATAAGATATTGCAATCCTTGTCCTACTCGTAAATTAATAAATTAGAAACACCCTCGGCCTGTAGCCTGCAGCCGAAAAAATGCGATGCGCAAATTTGAAAGTAGATGAGCTAGTAGTGTCGCCACCATCGTTGTAAGTAATGATTCAGCCGTTAGTTTTAAAATATTAAAAAATATTTCTAATCAATATTGAACAATGAAAATTTTTATGTTGCGTAATTTAATCTATTTCAACTGAAAATATGCAAGAAACCTAGGGGTCATGTGTCTCTTTGAGCTAAGCATCTGCTGTTGATGAATTGACTGAAACTTAAGACGTACCTACATACTTAATGTCTGAAACTAGGTAGGCTTACTACAAACAGAACGTCACTGATGGCCTGCTGTTTGATGGTGCGGTACAAAGTCCTTAGTAATTTTGGTAATAACGTTGCGTGGGATTACAATTTGTGTGCACATGCAGTCTTTGCGGCACATGCAAGAGAGGTCGATCCCGTGAGAAATACAAAGGTGCTGTGTCCTTGTTGCTCTACCGCCCTTAAAAATCTATTGAACAAATTACACAGTGTGCGGAATGCATCAGTCCTGTCCAGTCGATTTCTCATCTGAACAGACGTGGCCACTGGCCTTTAAATCTACGCGTCATTTCTTGGTGGTAGACCAGAAATGTCCTACAAGTGTGTTACAAGCATTATGAGGTGCAACGGGGCACACGTGACACGGCGATGAATAACGTGTCACGTCAAAACATAACGTGAATTCTAGCCCTACAGTGCGCTCACACCAACGGGTGGGGAAGCAAGAACAAACTTTGATCACTTTAGAACCATCATTGTTACCGGCTACCAACATTGTCTGAACCTTATTTATATTTATATATATACAGTGTCTCTCAGTTGTTCAGCCGAATGTGTGTGTTCGCGCATAACTAGAGAACTCCGCAGCCTAGAGGAAAACTGGTGGTTCTGGCTGAAACAAAAATTTAAAAAAGTTAAAAAGTTAAACATTCATACAAAATTCTATTGATCAATAGATGGCGGTCACGTACGTACACACAACATCACGTCTGAATCCATGGTGTATAAACGTAATGGCGCAGTGGTCTCATCAGTACAACATCCGTCTGCTACACCTGGATTCCGGGTTCGAGTCCCAACTGGGAAACTTATTTTCCCTTTTTTTCCTTTTTTCCCTTTACCTACCTCTTT
>NW_014577085.1:173678-178678 GCF_000485595.1 Priapulus caudatus
GAAATGGGATGGGATGTGGTGCGATGGGATGGGATGGGATGGGATGGGATGGCATGGGATGGGATGGCATGGAATGGGATGCATGGATGGATGCATGGATAGATAGATAGTTAGATTTTTGGGTATCCCGCTGGTTTGAAATAAGGAAAAACTTTGCTTGTCCGACGGACAAGCTACAATATATTTGTGCTTGTCCTGCAAAATGTTTGCTTGTCCTGATTAATAACATAGAAATATAGTAAACGTGTAATACATTTAATCAAATTAAATTTTAAACACAATATCTTACTTTGTAATTTTAATACAGTTCACTAACAGTTCAAATTGGGCACCAAACTTGAAAGATCATAAAGAAGCACAATTATTTATTTTAAGTTATTACTTGTCATAACAATGTTGAAGCGATGCGGATGGTAGAAAATGATGAAAAATTGCTCTAAAAAGTTGCTCTAAAAAGCTGCTTGTCCAGCGGACAAGCTACTGGGCAGGTCTACTTGTCCTCCGTGGAAATGAACAAATGAGGACAAACGGATAGCCCTTATTTCGTACACTGTATATATATGTATATATTATCGTGATGATGAAGCCAAACCGTCTGTGCGCTGTAATCACAGCCAATGCATCTGTTACTATTAACGCGGCTGTGCGAGTGTTACGATGCAGCTAAATCTGGAGCTTTGTAAGATGTGCATATAACCAATAATGATCAATAACGACAGTACGGTTAGTTTCACATTGTTTCCTGTTTGCCCCTCTACGTGTGTACCCGACCGCAAGGTGAATAGTATATAGTATTTAAAGGCTAACGAGCTACTACAACGAATACTGCGAGTATAGAATGAGGAAATTTTAGCGAGACCATCAACAATCATGGCATTTTGTGAAAATAACCGTTGTTTAACATACAAAGTGTTTTACCTATATGCGCGTGTATAGAGGAGAAAATAAGGCAGAAGATGCATCAACCGCTGCGCTCCACTTTATGCATAATTTCGTTCTCATAGCTCGAAGGCGTTTAATGTGTATAGTATTGCGTGTTATATGTGTTGTATGATGTATTTATAGTTATTTATAGTAGGCGAAATGCATGGTCACATGCGGTGATAATTCGCGGTATCGCATGACGAGCCGGCGTAATTTGTTAAGAGCTAGGAGCTAAGAGCTATGAGCTAGGCATTGCTGTATCCGTCCCCCATATATATATATATATATATATATACAGATTCACAGCGTTAATCCTGCTATCGCCTGGAAAAGGAGCAGCGGCGATGGCCGGTTGATTGGTTTGCGGGGCTGCTGGAAGGGGAAACCAGTTCGAAGGGAACTTTGCACGCAATCCTGCTGCCGCTGCTAGTCACCGAGACCCAATTACCAGCGCGAATGTCGCGTGCATTGTTCACGTAAATTGACTCCTTTTACACCGTGTCGTCGTGCGCACCACCCCAGTACAGTACGACAGAGCTTCGTCATGCCCTATAGGCTTCAGTAATGCCGGCGTAATGGGCTGGCTTGTACGTGTGTGTGTGTGAATGTATGTGGGTGGGTTGGTGCTTTGGTGGGGAGCTAATATAATACGCACAGCGCGCATATTTATGGTTGTTGTGGGGGACTCGTGTGTTTATGCGTGTGCGCGTACGTGTGCGTGCGTTCGTGCGCGTGCGTAGCTTTGCGGGTCACTGCACATTTTTCCAATTGAGATTGCCTGCGTGTTTAGAGTATACACGTGTGCGTGCGTACGTGAGTGTTAGTTTGCCTGTATGCCGCCTGTGTGCGGTAGTAAAAAAGAAAATGAGTTGGTTTGCCGAGAAGATGAAACTAAAATCTCGGTCTGCCTCTTTCAAGATCGTAAAAATATAAATACCGAATAAAAATAGCAGCAAAGAAATTCACTGCGTTCGGCGTGTATTCATGTACGTGGCGTATATATACCGTCACGATGAGCTGCTTCAGGCGACATTAAAGCTTTCCATCGTCTATTGGAGACGAGCTGAGATGAAAATAAAGGATGTCTGATGCCTGTATGTGAGGTACAAAGGAACACGCGTGATCTGAACCAGGAGTAAATTATTGACTGGAATTAGGTGCGTGTCATCAGAATCTACTTCAAAGAATAGGATTTGCTACTATATCTTCTCATATGGTTTCATTAACCGGGTTCGATAACGCCCTTTATTAGATAGAAGAAAGATGATAGGCTTAATTTATATAAATCGAAAAATTGTTTCGTTATATCGTATGGAGGAGCGTCAACCAAAATAGCTGTCTAACCCAATGTAAAAGTGGTGCATTTTACCCCAACCATTAAAATAAAGCTATGAGGAGCGGCAGTTACAATATCGGAACACCTATTACAAAATATACTAAGTACATTTCCGTGAAAGATATTTACGTTGATACATTCACGAGCCCAAATGATCAAGATCGATTTTTTCGGAGTGGTCCAATTGATCTAGCTCGAATGGCTTTAAATGTGTTGTCAGGCTGGTTACGAAATTTTTCAGCCGGTAAATTCAGCGTGACGCCACAAAATGTTTATCTCTGTCGAACCTTTTGTGTTGAACATACTTTAAATTTTCCAACTTCGAAAATACGGTCCGCATCCTGAATTTAGTTGTCAAATTTACAAAATTCTGCGTAGGCGGATTTCCGCACGCAGAGTGTCCATAACGCAGGGGCTTACATCTTTTTGTCAGTAACCGGAAAAGCTCTGCATTCAAGGAATATAAAAAAAATTCTTCTATGACATTGTGGAAATTTTTCTCTACGGACACACATTAGACGCATTGAAGCCGACTGTGCGATCGTGATGCATGGTGATCGCCTGTCTGTAGTGCACGACTAGTCGACTATTATATATATATATATATATATATCTGTGTGTGTCTGTCAGTGTGTGTGTGTGTGTGTGTGTGTGTGTGTGTGTGCGCGTGTGCGTGCGCGTGTGAGTGCGCGTGCGCGTGTGCGTGTGCGTGGGTATACATGTGTGCGCGTGTGGAGCATGCGTGCAAGCCGACATGCGCGCATCCATGCATGTGCGCGGTTGTGTGTGCGGGTGCCCTGTTGTAAGCGCGTGCTCGCAGGAACGCGTGCTTGTTGTTTCGTGCGTAAATTGATTTCAAACGTCTGCACTGCAGATAATCTTAGTAACTAACAATACACTTTTCACAATACAGAGTGTATTGTAGTAGGTACCTAACAACTGTGTATTTAAATTCAATTTCATTTTCAATAAATTCAATAAAATCAATCAAATAATTTCAATAAATTCATTTCAATAAATGTCAATTTCAAGTTTACAAATCAAAAAGTAAACTAATTAAAAAAAGAAAGAAAAAAAGAAAAGTGTATTGCTAGAAGGTGTTCAACAATAAACAGTATATTGTTGAAAGCTCATAGGTACCTACTACAATACACAGTGTATTGTTAGAAGGTGTTCAACAATACACAGTGTATTGTTGAAAGCTCGCTAACAATACACAGTCACAACACACACACACACACACAAAACACAAACAAACACACACACAGAAACACAACACACATACGATCCACGAGTATAAATCGTGGCCCCAGTAATCACTTAAAAGAATTGATAGCCTGCGTGACTGCCCGTGTACGTGCCTGTGAAATAACAATACACAGTTGTTATTTGTCAATAACAAATGCCTAAACATACAACACACTGTGTATTGTTAGTTACCAGGATTATCTGCACGACAAGAAAGCAAGCTAGCTCAGCTGGTAGTTCTCGTTTGAACACAGTACCTGTACGTACTACGTATAGAGTTCACGCAATAAGCCCCCCCCCCCTAATGATAGCATCTCGTGCCTTCAGCACTTAACTCTCATTGTGCCCGAGTATAAATCGTGGCCCCAGTAATCACTTAAAAGAATTGATAGCCTGCGTCACGTGACTGCCCGTGTACGTGCCCGTGCGATTTATAAATTCTTACGCACTAAGAGGAGGCGCCCATTAGCATTCGGTGTGACGCACACCAGTTCCTGATTGCATGCTGCAAACATTAGCAGCACGCATGCGTTTGTTAGCAGCGGTTTAGCGGCGCTGAATTTTCGACACATTATATATTGGTTACGAACGAAACATATTTGGACGAACAAACAGTAATTTATTGCCACTATTACGCAAAACGGACCTGAATAAAGATGAATTATTGCTGTTTTTCAATCAAACGTAAACGTATTTTCTCTCGTATGGTTTCTTTGCGCGTAGAATGTTGGCGTTCCCTTCACGTAGACTATTTGACATTCCGACTATAGCTCTTAACACTTTAGCCTTGAAATGTCAGCTTCGCGGAAGAAGAAAAAAACGCGGCCAGTGCTAATCGCTGCTCGGAGGAAGCGATTAATTATGATTAATTACATTCACAGCTATTAGCCGAGCTAAAATTATTCGTTGGCGCATGTTATTCAGGGGTGAACTACGTTGCAAAGCCGCAGGCGGGCAGGCAGGCAATATGCTCGCGTAGAATATCTATCGTCATGCTCGCATACTGAACATCGATTCCAGTCTAGGTTATCGAGTTGATATGCTATTGGATTTCATACGGTAAAAAAGAAATCTCGCCGTCATGCATTTCGCAGATAGATTCCTTTGATAGGTACAGTTACGACGTAGCCGTTACGGTTGATGTAAAACTGGAGAATGAATTTGCAGTTTGTAGACGATTAGCGTTTTAGTGCAAGACCGTTTACTTATACGTGCCGCGTTTAATATCTAAGCTAATGTTTAATTAAGATGATCGATCGTCAACATTTTTTCGGAAACACGAAGAAAGGCAGCGTTTAGCTAATGAAGCTTCACAATTTCATCGCACGAACCTCAGAAACTCCCACCGCTGCCATCGCCGCCCCGCGGCCGAACGCACCATCACCGCCACCGCACGCCCGGCCATTCACCGCCACGCCACCCGGCCATTACCGCCACACGCACCGCCCATGCGCATCACCTGCCACCGCACCCCCGCTCGCCACCGCCATCA
>NW_014577085.1:181178-192797 GCF_000485595.1 Priapulus caudatus
ATGCGTTAAAGATGTTCGCGTGTTAGTGGGCGTAAATCGTACACCGTACTCGTTTTGCTGCGTAACGGCAGGTCTTCTATGTATAGGCAGGCAGGATTCATTCGCTTCGAGCACTTCTTCATTCGTGCACGGCGAAATGTAAGGATCGCGCCAGAATGCTGCTTGATAGTAGGATGAGAAGTGAAATGCCATCAGCGTTTGTTACCGCGTGGCGTCTTAATTGGAATAACACAATTTGGCACCACATCGTTTAGACAGCCTACATATAGACATGTAATTAAAACCGCTCGGAATGTTCCCAATAGAACAGTAATTTGCTTGGCAGTTTGAACATCTTCACGACTTCATCTGCACGAATTTCGGCTGATAGATGAATACGATCGCGAATTTAAGCGATCAAATAACGACGCAAACGATAACAGTAGAACTGGGCAAGCGCCAAATGCTGCCTGAGTAATGTAGATAATAAATGGTTTAAATAAATTCTGTATAATGTTCTAATGAATAAACTTTGAATAATGAAATTTAGCTTGTTTCATTGTAGAGAAGCCATGTTAACAATCACATTAGGATGTCCACGTCGTCAGCATGTGAACGCTGCTGTCATAGTACGTTTTTCAAAACACAGTCTGTCAACATTTGCTGAATAATATGTTATGAAAGCAACAATACAAATGAGTTTAAATGCATTTTTAGCACAGCTTGACATCGTCAAGCTGAGCTATTGCCATGGGTCGTCGTCCGTCGTACGTCCGTCCGTCCGTCCGTCCGACCGTCCGTTCGTTCGTCCGTTCGTCAACATTTGGCTACGGTCAATGATAACTCAGGAACCGTTTGACCCACATGTTTGAAATTGGGTATAGTTGTTACTGCTATGCTCCCATATTAAACGTCCTATTTTGGAGAACGCCAGTCGACGTACTTTCGAGCCACGGCAATTTTTTGGCAAAAATGGGAATTGCCATTAGTCAGTTCAGGATTTTGCTAATTTTTGGTATGTGAATGAATAAGGGCTAGGGGTTTTGATATTTAAAAAATAAATTATGCAAATTAGGTAGGTTTTGGCAATTATATAGCATATTATATAGACACGGAGATAACAAACAGTCTGTGGTGTCACACTCGTCTGGTTCGTTTTACAAGATTTCATTGACAATATCTTTAATGCAAAATTCCTGCTATGAACATATTATGATTTATACTATTATTATTATATTATTATTATTATGATATAATGATTTATGCCAAGAAACATCAAAGCGGGTCTAGCGCCATCTACCGTCACAAATTGTGATTTATTTTGGTTTATAAATTATTTATAATCTATATATAATATTATTTATTATTTTCACAAAAAATTACACATAATTATCAAGAGTATATAATGGGAGTTCTCCCATATATACTCTTCGTTTCTATAATGTACGTCGATGGTTGCTCAATTAAAACTGACTTCTTCTCACTCACTCATTTGTGTTCTTTTTTGTGGTGAGCTACAGTGTCATTGACACTTTCATTTAGGGTCACAATACGTACGTCCAAACAATTTGTTGCCATTTTACGTGCGTGGGTTTTTGCATGTCGACGGAACGTAGTCATTTAGCACGCGTGCCTTCTTTGTCTGGCGCACGCCCTGTCACCTTCCCGCGGATGCTGGCGTTAGTGGACACAGGGTGTGTGTGTGTGTGTGTGTGTGTGTGTGTGCGTGCGTGTGTGTCAGTATCGACAGTGTGACGCCTACGTAGCGGGCATCTGATGCAGATCCGCCGAGTAAAGAGATTACGGCGAGACGTCTGGAACTGAATTAGAGCTAGTGGATCTTGCTAACGTGTGTCCAATTCAAATCTGAAACCTGCGACGAATTCTTTCTTTACGGGCTGATTGTCGGAGAATGTCCTTCATTAAGCAGTCCCGTGTTAGCGGGGCGGAACTACGATGACGTGCGCGATGACATAATATCACATTAGCTACCCACGCACGCCGAGCGCTCAGCGCCGCATGTAGATCTCCGACTTGTCTCGTTATTATCTCCGTCGGCGTTAATCAGAGGGGCGACTGTCAGCGCGCGAACATGCTGCTGTCACGAGTTGATTGCGCGCGAGCTGAGGGAGGAGAAGAAGCCTGCGCGTGGCTTCAGTAGCCTGCCGCCTTGCTGCCGCACCGCGCACCCGTCATAGCGCACGCAGTGTTAATTAATGAGGAAATGGGTTATGAGGTGTAATTTTAATTGTAGCGTCGAGCATGTAAGCTGCGAGCAGCTGCAGCGGCAGGGTCTGATGGCTGGTCGTCACGCAAAGCTATCGGGGCGGTGTCCTATAGCAGCACACTTATATATGCTAATGATGTAATGCAGCGTGAGCGCTAGCGGGTGTGCTCAGCCGACCAACACGCAGGCTTCCCGCTGAGTGGCGCACGCGGAGTAGTGGTCACTGTCGATTTTAGCTAGCTTCCTCTCTATTAATACGCACTGTAATCTCAGTTTGGCTTCCTTCATTATCGTTACAGCAGGTAGTTAGTAAGATGCAGTCGCAGCCACGATGCGAGTTCAGCTTCCTTCGTATCGCAGAGCTATAGTTGAACTAATCACCGTTATATCTCGCAATGGAGGTGAAGTATGGCTAGCTCAGGTGATTTCTCTTCATTTGTTATAGATTTAATTGTTCTTGAGTAGGCCATACAGTGTGACTGAACTTTTGGGAAGAGTTGTTTAATACTGCCCGTATGTTAAAGAGCAGAAATACTATAGAATTTGAGAGTATATCGCGAATTGTAGTTACATTTATAAAAATTATACCTAAATAATATATAACTGAACGACACACATACATACAATATTTTCATTTTCATTACGTTTACAATAAATTCATGCATAACATAATTGAAACTATTAGTGAAATATACTATATTTAAACCCTTCTCTTCCTCTTCTCAACTTGAAAATAAGAAACGCCCTCGCTCTGTAGGCTGCGCGTGACAAGCTGCGTAGCACATGTATGACTTCGTTAGTGGATGCGGATGCAGAGGGATGGGCCGCAGGCGATGTCAGCTAACGACCATCGACAGTTTTGAAAACGTTGAAGATGTTTTTAGTGAATATTAAACTACAGTAATGTTTAGCATGTAGTTTAATTTAGACCAGGTTTAACTGAATACATGCAGTACAATATACAGTAATGGTCTCCTTTAAGCCCAGAACTTGGATCATTACCATTGTTGCTTTTGCCCGTGAAAAATGAATGTTGAAAGATATTATGTCGTTTTTATCGAACGAAAAACAAGTCTAGAATGATTTTATGGCGATCGCCACAGCGACAGCTATGAATTTATGGCTAATTATGCTGTAGTTTAGCACCCCATTATTACGGTCACTGGCAGCAGTATGTATAGGGAACGTCAAAGCTAGTGCTAAGACGTACAAGATAACCACGGGAATTCCACATTCATTTCCTTAGATATTGCAGGTTTTGGTCAATATTTAGCCGTCTTTAAGTCTTTTAACGAATAACGCCAAGGTGTTATGTCAAGTCACCGTGGTGTTTGTTCAGCTTCCTTGTTGTAATATTTGTTTGTTTGCTTGTATGTTCGCTTGTCTGTTTTATCTCTTGCTTGCTTCTTGTCGGATATTTCTTATTCGGATTCTTATGATGATATCAACTATCAGTGACCACGATGGGATTGAATTTCATTTGTAGTAGTCGCAACGTCTATGGAATAGTGTTCATGCTGTCCGCCTGTCATTCGCTATTACGGTCGCAGCGTGCGGTACAACTGTCTTGTGTGTCAGTGTTGTCAGCAGTGACCGACTGACTATAATATAGGCAGTGATTAGTGCTAGCGCGCGTGGTTGAGCGTAGGCAGGCTTGATGCAGTCCGGTCGGGGGCCCGTTGTCAGAAACAAATTAGTCTTAACATTAACCATTAACTTTTAAACTTTTTCTCTTAGAGCGTTGACAGAAACTTCGTAAAGTTAAGAGAATTAAAAATTACAATTACAATTATAGTGATATTATATTTAATAATAATGAATAAAAATTTTTTTCTTGAAAAACACTTCAAAATCATTAATTATCTACTGCTAATAAAACAAAACAATACATTTACAAATGGCGTATGGCATTTGTTCTCTTGTTTTAAATGCTTGCCATGCTTGCCACGACTCTCGCGGCTCGTGTTACAGTCTGAGAACTTGTCTTGTTGTGCAGAATAAATTCATGACCACGTCATTTTTCATCAAATATTATGTATATATGGTTAGCCATCTTAATGTGCATAAATTACTGTGATGTACAATAAATGTGTATGAATTTGAATTTTGTGATCGATTCTCATCCAATCAGCAGACTTGTGACAGGAAGTTATGAAGTTCCTGTTAGCGTGAGTTTTCACTTAAGTAAGTTTAGTTACGATAGGTTTCTGTCAACGCTATTAACTTTTCTCGTAACATTAACATTAGACTTAAAATTAATCGTAACTTTACGAAGTTTCTAACAACGGGCCCCTGCTCGCGCCGTCGTATCAGTAATGCTTCGCCGTCCGTCGGTGATCGAGTCGCACGCAGGTCGTAGGAGGAAGCCAGGCTGTCGCTGCTGCTGACACTGCCGCTGTCAGTGCTACTGTCGCTGCTGCTGACACTGCTGCTGTCAGTGCTGCTGTTGCTGCTCCGACGTCAAGTTGCTGAATCGTTATCGCCTGCATCAGCCCGCCTCGACACTACTGCGCTACGGAGCCTCGGCGCACTACTGCTCGTTGGCCGTGGCGCGCGGTTCCGACCAAGCCTGCTGCTCTCCGACCCGCTGACTCGCAGTCCCTACACGCAGTAGTTGTAGCTGACCGCGACGGCTGTCGTTGCCTTGGCTGTCGCTGCTGTTGTCGCTGTGTTTGTCGTGCTTACTGATCGCTGCTGCTGTCGCTGCCTGCCTGTCGCTGCTGTTGACATTCCTGCTCTCGTCCATCGGCGCTTCAGCTCTGCGACTTTCGCTGCTGTTGTCGTTCTGCTCGCTGTCCAGTCTTCTTGGTGTCGCTCCTGCTGTTGCCACTGGCTGTCTGTCGTTGCTGCTGTCGCTGCTGGTTGTCCGCTGCTCCCCGTTGTCGTTGTCTACTCGTCTCTGCTGCTGTCGCTGGGCTGCCTGTCGCTGCTGTGCCCTGCTGCTCGCCACGCTACGGCGTGTCGCCTGCGACTTTCAGCTGGCTGTTTGCTTCGCTGCTGAGCGCAGCTTCCCGGACAGTCATTGACTGGAGTGTCCGCTGCTCGTACTGACCACTCGCTTCGCGTTCCGACGTCGCTGTCTGCTGCGGTGCGCGAGCTAGCAGACCTGCTGTTGTCGCTGCTTCTCCATGCGTTTGCGGCTCGTCGATGGAGCGCTACTGCGTCTCGCTGCTGTATGCTGCCAGTTTCTATCGGTGTTGTCACCTGGCGGCTGTACGCTGCTCGGCCAGACCGCGACTGCGTCCGCATGCGGCCCCCGGAACGCTCAGCTCCCTGCCCCTCACCTTCTCCGCTCGCTTCGTGGAATTAAAGCCAGCGTTTCTTCATTAGCTCGTCCGCCATCGTGTCGCCCCAGACACTGTGGGACAGCGGCGCGCTTTTGCACCGTTGCGATGTCATGCGTTGTTCTCGCCCAGCGCGTGCGCCCCCCCCCCTCCTCTAGCGTGTCGATCGTGGTAAAGAAACCCTCGTCGCGTCATGGCAACGTGCAGTTTAGAGGAATACTTTTATGTTAGTGGATAGTTGAATGGAACTTCGACTCAACGATACTCTCTTAGCGAATCCTGCGCAGTTTAACAGAGATGGGAGCAACGATAACAGTCGCTGCTCCGCCTGTCACGCACGCACACACACCCCCCCCACCCGCCGCACTGCACCACCCCCCCCACACACGGACACAAACACAAACCCGACGCCACGCCGCACGACACATCCATACACAAGCACGGCGCGCCCCCCGCGCGCCACGCCCCCCCCGCCCCCCCCAGCCGCACACCCCCCCCCCAACCCCCCCCCCCCCCCCCCGCCCCACCACCCGCCCCCCTCCCCCCCCCGCCACCCGCCCACACCGCCACCCCCCGCACCCGCACGCCCGCCCACGCGCGCCCCGCCCCCCACCACCCCGCGCCCCACCACCCCCCCCACACCCCCCCCCCCCCCCACACCCCCCCCCCCCCACCGCCCCCGCCACCCCACACAACACACACACACCACACGCCACACCCCCCACCCACCCCCACACGCCACGCACCACGCCTATCCACACACACAGCCTTCGTCGGTCAAGAGACTGCACTCCTTGTTAGTGCATGTATAGATAGGGGCGCGTGCGTCGGGGCGGGCGCTACGAGAACTAGTGGCCTGCGTCCGCATCATCGGGTGAACCCGTTCGAAACACGATAGCTCGCGGCGGGCGGTGCAAGCAAGTACACGCACGCACGTACGTCGCGCGCAGCTAACCGACCAACCGGTGGGTCGTCGGCGGGTACTGGCTGGCTGTGGTCTTGTGCAGTGGTGCGTAATAGTCCTCGTCGGTAATGGTCTGAGACGTGCTACCCCCCCGACCTAGCGGCGTGTTTCACACCCCCGCCCCGTCCGGCGCACACGCCCCGCGTGCTAAGCGCCCGGTCCAATAGCCCGGAAGCCATCCATCTGTTGACGTGTGCAGCCCGACCAGCCTAGTGCGGCCAAGACCGCGTGGCCTCTGTGCCCGGCAATGGGTGGCACTGCCTCGGAGAATCCAGGCGTCGCTACGTAAATCCTGCCGTATAGTTCGATCTTGTGCCGGTCCACGAATAGTCCGAACCTGTGTGCGTGTGTGGCGTGTGTGTGTGTGCGTGCGTCGCGTGTGTGCGTGCGTGCGTGCGTGCGTGCGTGCGTGCGTTGGGGTGTGAGTATATATATATGTGTGTGTGTGCTTGTGTGGTCGTGTGTGTGCGTTTTGTGCTGTGCGACTGTGCAACCTGTGGCGTGCGTCGCCGTGCCTGGCGTGTCTGAGTATGTGGTGTGTGTGTGTGTGCTGTGTGTGTGTGTGTGTGCGGTGCGTGCCGCTGCGTGCGTGCGCGTGCTCGCCGCGCGTCGTGTGTGTGGCCCATAGTGTGCTGTGTGTGTGTTGTGTAAGTGCGTACCGTGCGGTGCGCGCCGCGTGTGGGTGTGTGTGCGTGTTGTGTGTGTGCGTGGTGTGTGTGCGTCGGCTGTGCGTGCGTGGCGTGTGTTGTGTGTGTTGTGTGTGTCGTGTGTGTGTGTGTGTGTGTGTGGTGTGTGGGGGGTGTGTGTGTGTGTGTGTGTGTGTTTGTGGTGTGTGTGTGTGTGTGTGTGTGTGTATGCGTGTGTGTATGTGTGTGTGCTTGCGTGCCTGCGTGTGCTTGTGTGTAGGTGCGTGTTTGTGTGTTTGCTCGCGGGCGCGTGCGTGCGCGTGTGCGTGCGTTGGTATTGATTCCGTTGCTTTTGCACGTCTGTAGACAAGCCTATTCAAATCTAGTCGTGTGTGCGTGGGCGTACACATCAAAAACGGTTCGTTCAGCGAGCTATATCTGCTTACCGCGCGGCAGTCTGTTAATGCAAAGCGTCGGAATATAGATGATGCTATTTCTCACCGTCTGCGCCGCCGCCGCCGCCGCCGCCGCCGTACACGGCGCTCAGGTACGGTGCGGCGCCGTCGCGGGGGGCGTTGTCACAGGCAACTGTGCGGATGCGACAATCAGTGATTTGCATTTATAGGAAAGAAAGCCGGGAGCAAGAAAGCCGGGAGCGTTCGTTACGTGGCGGCTGCAGTCATGCGAGCAGCGCAGCAGGCCGCGCACTTAACAGCACATTTCTGCCCCGTAGGACGTGCCCACTGTAAAACTGTCGCGCTGAAATATTGCGAAATCGATACGTGAGAGCGATTTTTACGCATTAATGCGTTTACAAGTCGAAGAAGACGCGGCGAAAATAAACTTCGTGTACGCGAATGATATATGTCTTTGTACGAAAACTTGCGTCATGGATGTAAACACGTTGCTGCGTTGCTGCGTTGCGAGGATTTAACAAGCACCTTATGAGCTGTATTGTGCAATATAAATGCTAAACGTCGTGTCGTATCCGTCGGCTGTGCTATAGCAGTTAATTTACCGAAAACCACAACAATGACAGCCCCACGGATAATAGCCGAGCATTTCGATATTTAATAGCAATGAGCCATGTAAAGCTATACGCTACTTTCATGAAGTTTTACCGCATTAAACTTGTTGTATGTTTATATGCTTAATGCGTTAAACCGATGTATTGAGGCGATGCTATCACAGACATTGTGATTAAACATTATTTCCTGCGTTACTGTACATAATATCAGGAGTTAATAAAGACAAACGTTTGTATTTATTAACTCCTGATAATATTCCCAACTTTGTTCGGGACTCTATATCTGTTAGTTTCAATCCACTCACCTATATTACTTTTAGACTAATTCGTCTAATTGTGTGGCCAGAGTGTGTGCGGAGTGTATCTACACATCTGCCTTTTCATTATGTATATGTGTGTGCGCGTGCGTGCGTACGTGTGCGTGTGCGCATATGTGTGCAGGAATGAACCGTTTTAATTCCCATTAGTTATTTATATTTCCCCCGTTCGAAATTATAGAAAAAGTACAGTGTGCGTGTAAATCTCATCGGGGATCCACCATCGGTGGTGCAAACCACACGTTGCTCTAATGTTTTCGCGAAATGGGACTGACACACCAGATAAGTAGCTTTTATATTTTTCCTATCGTTTTTGTCATTTCTGTTGCTTTTTCTTTAAAAATATCAATAAATATACCTTTTACTCGTCTGAGGCTAAGTATCTAGATCTATATCTAGTGTAGCGAAGCCGCTTGCTTATCGTAATCGTATAATTAAGTCACGTGGTTACGCGAGGGTGTATGGCTAACACCCTTTGCTAACGTCTATCAGGCACACATTGAAAAGTACACAACAGCAGTGATATACGTATTCCGTTACTCTCTTTAATCGTTACCTCTTAAACTATGTATAATCCCATAAAAGGGCAGCCGCGTACACGAGGTTTACGCGAGGCACTGTCATAACTTACGAGGCTAATGCTGTGACGATGTGTGATCTGAACGGATGTGCAGTCTATCGTGGATGAATACAGAGTCGGTCGACCAGACGTGTAAATTAATCTATATCTCGGTATATCTATCTCGATCTGTCCTCTCTCTCCGAGCAAGAGAATTTATACCCAATCTAGAGATCCAGCCTACCTATTCTTTATCGTCAACCCCGCTGTAGCGCGACCGCCTGTAATTGGTTGTCTCTACTAAATGGCTGGTCACATGATCACGACTACACAGCTGGGCATGTACCCAAAATAGATAAGCATAATTGTGGTTCTACCCCCTTTTCCTTGCTAAATGCTTACTGTGTACTTCTTGCGTACGTGTTGCGTTTACTTGAATAAGTATATTTTTTAAATTTTTGTTTTTTCGTTTTTGTGATCTAAATACTAAATTCTCTGTGTATGTAAATTCTAAATTTCTTTATTATATTTTGTTTGTTTGTTATTCTTTCTTTTCTATCATTCTACCACTCAGTAATGTCTATGAATTGTACTATTACTATTATTATTTTGTTATTTGCAACCTTACCAACTAAATTCTACTTAACTAATCTAACCTTTAGTTGACCTTAACTAAAATGCATATTTATTTTATTTTGTATTTTATTAATATTTTCTTTTTTCTTTATGTTATTTAATGTTTATTTAAAATAAAATTCTGGCGTATTCGCCGTCGTCGTCGGCGTGGTGATCCGTGGTCCGTTGTCGTCGCCGTTGTCGTCGTCGTCGTCGTCGTTCGTGGTGTTGCCGTGGTCTGTTGTCGTCGTTCGTGGTGTTGCCGTGGTCCGTTGTCGTCGTTCGTGGTGTTGCCGTGGTCCGTTGTTATCGTTCGTGGTGTTGCCGTGTTCCGTTGTCGTCGTTCGTGGTGTTGCCGTGGTCCGTTGTCGTCGTTCGTGGTGTTGCCGTGGTTCGTTGTTATCGTTTGTGGTGTTGCCGTGTTCCGTTGTCGTCGTTCGTAGTGTTGTCGTGGTCCGTTGTCGTCGTTCGTGGTGTTGCCGTGGTCCGTTGTCGTCGTTCGTGGTGTTGCCGTGGTCTGTTGTCGTCGTTCGTGGTCTGTTGTCGTCGTTCGTGGTGTTGCCGTGGTCCGTTGTTATCGTTCGTGGTGTTGCCGTGGTCTGTTGTCGTCGTTCGTGGTGTTGCCGTGGTCCGTTGTCGTCGTTCGTGGTGTTGCCGTGGTCCGTTGTCGTCGTTCGTGGTGTTGCCGTGGTCCGTTGTTATCGTTCGTGGTGTTGCCGTGGTCCGTTGTCGTCGTTCGTGGTGTTGCCGTGGTCCGTTGTCATCGTTTGTGGTGTTGCCGTGGTCCGTTGTCGTCGTTCGTGGTGTTGTCGTGGTCCGTTGTCATCGTTCGTGGTGTTGCCATGGTCCGTTGTCATCGTTTGTGGTGTTGCCGTGGTCCGTTGTCGTCGTTCGTGGTGTTGCCATGGTCCGTTGTCATTGTTCGTGGTGTTGCCATGGTCCGTTGTTGTCGTTCGTGGTGTTGCCGTGGTCTGTTGTCGTCGTTCGTGGTGTTGCCGTGGTCCGTTGTTGTCGTTCGTGGTGTTGCCGTGGTCCATTGTCATCGTTCGTGGTGTTGTCGTCGGCGTTGTCATTGTTCGTGGTGTTATCGTCGGCGTTGTGGGTGCGCTGGTGCCATTACTGGTGTTCCAGCGCAACCCCAGGAAGTGGAGCCTCCTCCAGCGGGACTATCTGGATGGCGCTGGTGTCATTGAGGTGCACCACCGTAAATTCAGGGTTCAGCCTACGGAAGCGGTGGACAGTAAGACTGTAGACCAGGGTAGCTGTCTGGAGTGATCCGTCGGATTTCAATAGAATGGATTTTTTTTAATGCTTTTAGCACTGCATACTGTAGTCTTGGTCCTATAATCAACATAAAAAAACCAAGTTCTCCACCAACCTGCATCAGGTCAACCTACCACCTCATCCCACTGTTGAGATTGATGGGACTGCGCTCTCCGTGAATTTCTTTCCCTACTTGAGCTGTCTCCTCGTGTCTGAAGGCAGATATCGATGCAGGGATTCAACATCGTCCTATCGCTGCAAGCTACGCCTTTAGCGAACTTCGAACAAGTCGAACTGGGGTCTCTGACAAATGAGGTAACCGGGCTGGTACTAGAATCCTGGTTCACAAGGCAATTGTCCGTTCAATTCGCCTATATCTCTCAGAATTATGGACTACGTGCATGCGACATATAAAGCCCATTGAAAAGTACCATCAGCGATGCATCATATGAAATCTAATTATCTCATGGGATGGATATATACCGCCTTGCAAGAGGCAGCGCGGACCGGAGATGGAGGCACCCCGAAAATGATCTGGAGGCAAACCTCGAACGATGTGCTGTCGACATTCCAAACGGGTAGCGGCTCACACACGTGAGGTGCCCGTGGTGGCGAATCATGATGCTGTGCATCACTTTAAGGCTTCAATACGGAGCAGCAGTAGTAGCAGCAGCAGCAGCAGTAGCAGCAGCAGCAGCAGCAGGAGCAGCAGCAGGAGCTGCAGCAGTAGCAGCAGCAGGAGCAGGAGCAGCAGCAGG
>NW_014577085.1:192807-213819 GCF_000485595.1 Priapulus caudatus
TAGCAGTAGCAGTAGCAGTAGCAGTAGCAGTACCAGCAGCAGCAGCAGCACTAGCCGCAGCAGCAGCAGCAGTAAGGGCTTCTGTGTAAGTCAACTGCTTCGACTCGTGTCAAAAGGCAACTTTCGCATTCTTCTCCACGAACACCTGCCATCGGTAATGGCAAAATGTACCGATCACGAATTGCACTTATATAAGTCACTCGAGTATGCATATTTTGTGTTCTCCGTACTACCGGATGACCATACTCGCTTGCGAGGGCTTTCTGAAAAAGACGAGTTTCACCCAGTGAAGGGCAGGACTCATCGTAGACTTCTGTAACGAAGCGGGAGGTCAGCGGGCATTTATAGAAAGATTAGGCGGTAATCTCGTAAATGGCTTCGTGATGACATTTCTATACTCAATAACGCAGGCTGTGTATTTGCAATGCATATCACGTGCGCGCGGTGAGCTTCATTTCTCTTCACCACTGTCGCTGACCTGTGCTATAAACAAATAAAAGGTCTCGCGTGACATCCCTTAGCTTAGCTGGTGGGACAGGATGAGTCGTAATTGACCGCAAGTTTGATAACCATTCGTTAGGGTTGGTGTAAGTTAGTGGACATGTTAGGTGATCGTAGCCCTACCCGTATATCAGCGTATATATACGTGTATATATATATATGTATATATATATTATTATTTGGTCTGACAATCTGGGCTGTCGAATTTGTTTCGCCCCGCTTTATAAACATTGGGAAATATCGACGTGGCAAATACCACAAATATCGCATCAGTTTCTGTTTCCTTCGCTCTCCCTGTCCGTGACCGCCATAGTGTGACACAGCGGTCACCTCAGCGCTTGCTGTAACCGCTCGAAGAAGCAATCCGAGATGAAATAATGACGTCGCACTTACTGTACACGCCGCCTACATGCAGTGAAGCCTGCCTGATACATGCCTACATACAATGCAGAGACATATCAAATAAAATTCATCAATTTTTTCATTCAGTCCGTCGCTGCGTAGTCTGTACCTTTCACAAGGAGAACGAATGAAATGTCATGGTCATACCTACACGTGGCCATTAAAATGAGCCGAGCGCAGGTTAGAAAAAAGATAATGGATTTAACATAAGTTGTAAAATAACGTTTTACCCAACTCATTTCGTTATATATTCTTGTTAAATTTTTAACCGTTTTGCATTTTCACTTCCTGAACAACTATGGAAATCAGATCTTTTAACCTAGTTAGTGCAAATAAAATGTGAATTGCAGCTTTAATTCTATTTTCATTTCTTGCCAGATCACATTTTCCTGCGCACGTGATATCAAACGATATGATTCCTTCATATGAATTATGCACAAATCCCATACCTGTATCTTTCGCTACGTAAAAACGTTAACGGTCAGACAAAGAACCGGGTTTAATTTGACGAAATATAGTAAGATTTCGCATGATAATCACAACATATTGTAAAGTCAATAGCACGTTTTCCCTAGCTACATTTTAGATGCATATAAACACGCAAGGACGGCTCTGTGGAATTTCGCATATTCATTCCATGTCATTCTTGTCAGAAATCGTTTAACAAGCGAATTGGGCTTAATATCGATCTAATTGTCCGTAACGAATATTTTGCAACGACATCATACGTATGTGTTTTGAGACAGCCGTACCTAGTGATGTCGGCGGTGGGAGGTGGGGCAGGGGGCGGGCGGGAATCAAATGTGCACTGGTTGTTAGCTTGCGTTAAACGCCGTGCCTGGGTTTTCGGTGAGTTGGGATTGGCGTTGGCGCTTCGTTGAGCAAGCCGCGTTACGTAACTCACTTAATAAACGATCGAGTATGAAGTCGTAAATAAAAAATGTTCAATCACGTTCGCAGCTTAACAACGGTGCCCGAGATGCATCGATCGACAGACCTGAGTCTGTGAGGCATTCACGTACGTGCAGTGCGGGAATGCGAGTGACAGCTGGCACACAATCATTTTACGCACATGCCAATTATTATCATTGTAGGAAAGCTATTTGCTTTGCAATCAGCTGCGTATAGCTTTCGCGTATGGTTTCGCAAAAATAATGTTCCACGTTGTGTGGTGCGGGGTGCACTTTACTTATTACATTCTTAGTACATTCAACGGGGGGGTTCCATGACGCAGGAAATTGCAATATGGAAATGTGTTTATTATTCTATATATCTATCTATAATCTATATATTATTTACTGTTGTCGTGTTTATCGGCGTTGTTTATCCACTTCTTCATCAGCTCGTCGCGAGCTGTGGTATATTTCATGTTTTACTTATGGCACTGCTCCACAAATAGTAAATGGCAATTCTTTGATAAATATTTAATAACATCGATAAGCCGCGACGTTTTCGGTGTCAGTGGCCACAGCGGGCTGTATTAAATCTTCAGCTGCTCTGCCCATCGTAGCACGTCACGACTGTTGTAATCACCCGCGGAGTGGCAACCAACCAGCTCGCGCGCGTAACAAGCACCATAACAATCACCATAACAAGCACCATAACAATCACTAGATAACGATCACGTAACCGTCGTCATAACAATCACGTAAAAATAAATTACACTGATTATTATATAGCCGTTTGAAGACCCATCTCTGCGGGTGCACGCGTGCAGTAAATTTATGTCATCATTAATTTTTTAAGCGCTTGACAAATGCTGCGGCATGCAGATAACCTAGACGTGTGGGTTGTACATTGTCCGATACACGCTGCACTGAATTAATACCCGAGCGCCTCGAGGTTGACGGCAAACAAATGTGCTCGAGAAAGATGCGCCGCTGAATATATGTTACGTGAAGTTTTTCTCTCGACCGTGCGCGCGATGACTGCGTTATAATTGACGCACAGATGAAACGGCTACAAAATAAAAGGGAAGCCATTAGCAGCCATTAGTGGCAGCATAGAGAAGCAGCCGAGGCGTCGCGGATGTGGTTATTCTGAAATAGCACTATTCATTGTTAGCGCGGAACCAGGACAAGTGGCATCTTTTAGACGCGAGATAAGTGCCGATACTCATTAAAATACAACTGTTACTTTATATGGGCGCTGTGGTGCCGTATCACGTAACCAGTGTCCACTAGTCCCGGTCAGGTGTTTCACGATTTCTTATGTAGTCGGTTAGCGTGTCGCATGGAAGTAGTTGGGAGAGGCAGTGAAAAAACCACATTAACGAAATTAGAAACCGACATAAAAGAAGAGTGCGGAGAGGGATGTTAGGATACTGAAAATAAAATTATATAATATGCTTGTACATGTGTGTGTGTGTGCGTGTGTGTGCGTGCGTGTGCGTGCGTGCGTGCGTGCGTGCGCGCGCGCGCACGTGTGCGTGTGTGTCCGTGTGTGCGTGCGTGCGTGTATGTGATAAAGAAACAGAGAGCGCGAGAGAAAGGTAGTGTGGCGTGAGTGATAAAGTAAAGGGTGGTAGATACTAGATACACAGGGAATGTGAGAGAAGGAGCAGCAAACGCGGAAGACTAGATGGGGAAAATAATTGGCTCAATTTTGAGTGTGCAAAAAGTGTCGTTTCTGGAGAATACAGCCAGCACGAGGGCGAAACCTCACGGTGTATACAGTGTAGATATAATTTGTCGAAAGTAAGTAATAAAGATGGTCTCGTTGGATGATGCTCTTCAAGACATTTTAGTTGCTCATCCGCGGGGATATTATGTGGGTGTGCGTGTGGGTGGAGGTTTGCTAATGGAACTCGTTCGTAAAGTGTGCACTTCATGTCCGCACCGTCTGTCCCTAATGTCGCCGTGCGTTTTTCAGTTGCTACGTACAGTTGCCCGTGCTCATCTCATGTGCAAGGCCCGCGTATAATGTAGTAACAACGTATGTCCATCCATCCCTGCGCGGGGTTTGATGCGTATAAGCCGAGGTCCTGCGTGTGCTCGTTATTAAATGTAATAAGCATGGATTACCCGGCTCGCCACGACTGCATTTATTCATCATGCACGCACAGAGACCACGCCGTGACTCGCCTTTCTTCGCCGTCAGTCTCGTATTTTCATTATCCCTTCTCGTCGCAAAACCTTTTTTGTCACTTCAGACGTCAACGCACTTCTAAAATTCTAGTAATTTCCTGCTGTGTGTAGTATGGGCTATAGATATTAGGATGAGGTGTGCGTTGGAAAGATATGATGTAGTTTTTTCGGCCCCCTGACTGGCGCTCCGGTGAGACAATGCACGTACCTCTTCTTCACCCTACAAATAACACATTTTACGCATTATGAGAGGTTCCGAGGTACCCAAAATTCAAGGTAATAATACGGAAAAAGGTTTTACTGCATAATAGTCCTCCCAAGTACTAGGGTACCGTTGTCAGAAACAAAATTAGTCTTAACATTAGTCTTAAAACAGCGACTCGTAGACCGTTGATAGAAATATCGCAAAGTTACGAGAATGAAAAATTCTAGCAAAGAAAAAAATCCTAAAAAATCCTAGCCTCTCTCGTAACTTTAAGATTATCGTAAGCTTTCTCATAGCTGTATTCTCGTTACATTAGCATTAGTCGCAAGTGCAATCTTAGCATTAACATTAGCATTAACGTTACGATGTTTCTGATAACGGCCCCAGGTATATACTCACCTGTATATATGCACACGTGATGTTACCTCTCAAATCCCCAATATTTTATTATTCCTCCGCCTAACAGCTTATAGTATACTAGCTGGGCTACCCGGCGATGCCCGGGATAAAGGAGAAAAGAGCTCGAATTTAGTCTGCCATCACGGCTGTACTGATCTTATTCGGATTTTATAAATCTGTCCCAAGAATTTCACTTCTGTTCAGTTTTGCAGCGCTTCTTGGTACACAACATTCTTGGTCTTGCCATCTTGAGAGAGGATGTAGAGGTTGTCTGGGTTACCCACCCTGGAGCACCCCACATAGAGCTGGCCATGGGAGAACACTGGCTCACTGAGGTTGAGTCTAACCACCTTGAGGGACTGGCCCTGGGCCTTGTTGATGGACATGGCAAAGCTCAGCTTGACTGGAAACTGCAGCCTCTTAAACTTAAATGGCAGGTGTGATGGGATGAGCGGATCCTTGGATGAAAGACAAATTTTCGCCCTTGCCCTGCCTGTCATGACTTTGGCTTCGATGACTCTGGGCACTGACTGCTTTATACTGTGAGCCTTGTGCCGTTTGCAGAGCTGTGAGCAATCCAGGTTGCGCATGTACGCAATCAGGCGCGTCGACCTGAGCCACCAAAGTGTGTGGTGCAACCTGGGCGACGCCAGTCTGTTGAGAAACCATCGGTCGGATAGTGCACCACCTGGTCATGATCACGAACTGTGTCCATTGACTTGTAGCTCGTTTGGGTCGCCTAGGCAGTTGCTCACAACAGCTTGGCGTTGATGTCATCCACGACCAAATTCTTGAGCAAGGCATGGCTCGCTCGCCATCAGCCAGTCCTTGGTCTGGTAGTGGAGGTGGAGGTTTTGGGAAGACTTTGGTCCTCAAGCTGGGGATGTCCGCCGCTGCTTTGCCGAATGGCAAAGCTTGACTTGGCCAATGCAGCTGCTGATGGTGAAGTCTGTCATTGCCGACCTCCAGCAAGTTGCATGAGAGAAGCGGCCAGCTTTCATTCATACGCCGCTGAGCTGCACCCTCATGTTGGTCTCAGGCTGTGTGGTTCAGCCTTGCTCCCAGAGTAGGACGACTGTGATGCAGGCATTGACAGGCATCTGCTCTTGTTCCTTTGGCGATGACTGGCAAGGTTTGGCCTAAAAAAACCTATCATATTTACCTACAAAATGGCCCGAAAAAGTGGAGTTCTCAAAAAAGGGTAATATCTTTTTCTCTTTTTTCTCCTTATGTTTCTCTTTTTTTGAATTTTTTTGCCTAAAATGGTCGTCGCGTCATGCTGATTCAGAATATATATGGTGTTGGGGGTCACCTCTTACGGGTCTCGAGAAGATAGACGGACAGACAGACAGACAGATCCGGCCATTTATGTAGGACTAGGAAATACTGTAGGATATTCTAGTACAGTGTATGATACAAGGCAGGTAGCTATAAGAAATCGTTTAGAAACCACTGGTACTAGACTATCCTACATCGACAAGCTCACCGAAATTGAACTAGCGAAATCAATATAGATACATCAGATAAGTCAATTGCGTTACAGTTACTTGATGGCCGGCACTGGGCGACCTACATACGTTACTTTTCCCCGCACTGAAAACCGGATCTAGAACATAAACATTTGTTAGTCGGTGTCGTCCATTTTAGAGGCGGCGTGCCTGCTTACACCCAAAGCTGAGAAGTACCACGCAACGGTAAACTGATAGCGATGTATAGCTGCTTATTTCCATAGAGTGTCATTATGTTCGTCGTTGTCAATGCATTGAATATATCGTAGTGCTGTATATTTCTATCAGTATAGTTTCCAAACAAATCGACTCGTGTTTCTAGTAAGAACAATGCCAGCAGCTGCCCGCATCTCTCTAGCACGCTCTCTGTGTTAGCTTCGTGGCGATGTGTTCTCGTGCAGGCTTGTAAGTGTAATTAGGTTTCCTGGTTGATAGCAGTGGCACGCGGATTAACCTTTGCTTTATTTTCCCATTTCAACATATATACCGCGACCGGCGAAAGGAGCTTACCGGAAAACTATTCTGTGAAAGCCATGTAGCTTAAGTGGCTATTTCGTTTGATTTCTGGGAAAACAGTATAGCGGGAGACCGACAGGGGGAACACGTGATGGTTCCTGAGATGTGTGCAGAGAGACGTGTGCAGACACGGGTATATCTGCAGATATGAAACATCGCGGCATCCCTGCTATATGTAGTACGTGTCGACGGTGTCGTATTAAAAGAATATGGCTGTTTAAATTAAATCCCTCCTTTAAGGTTTGAAATTTAGAATTTTTATTTCCACATATATGCAAACGTTTGCATCGCACACCCGAACACACGCACGCCCGTACGCAAACACGAACGAACGATCGAACGAACGAACGAACGAACGAACGAACGAACGAACGAACGAACGAACGAACGAACGAAAGAACGAACGAACGAACGAACGAACGAATGAACGAGCGAATGAATGAACGAACGAACGCACAGACGCTCACACACACATGTGCCTACTAAATCGAATGGGCTTTATACATAACGAAAAGACAAATGGAACCGGTTTAAGCACTATCTGTGCATAGAATGCATGGCCTAGGCTAGAATGAGGCGAGGGATAGCCAGGCCGCGGGGAATACGCAAGGAAAGGGAAATGATCAGGGGCGCGAGAGTATCTAGGTTCTTTGTATTATATGGACAAGGGCTTATATCTCAGATATTACGTACATGCGGGTAAATGTCGCAGTAATAGACATCTGTCGATAAAAGCACAGAGATCTGCTGACGCTATCCTAAACCAACAACCGGGTCGAATAATGGAATAACGAACCGGGTCAATTAATTGTATATATTTTCCGTATCTCTACAGAGAAATATCATATATTATACAATAATTGCGGGTACAGTCGTTTTTAGCTCGCCTTGACATCGTCAAGATGAGCTATTGCCATGATGCGTTGTCCGTCGTACGTCCGTCCGTCCGTCAACATTTGGCTACGGTCAACGATAATTGAGAACCGTTTGACCCATATGTTTCATACAGTTGTTACTCCTATGGGAGAGATGTGAACGTCCTATTTTGGATCACGCCAGTTGACCTACTTTTGAGCCACGCCCACTTTGTGGCAAAAATGGAAATGACCATAAGTCAGTTCAGGTTCAACGGATTTTGCTCATTTTTGGCATGTGAATGAATAAGGACTGGCCCCAAGACATATCACAGGGCTTTTGATATTTTTTTTAAATTATGCGAATTAGGTAGATTTTGGCAATTTCACTATGCATTTCAGTGTATGCCTACGGTCAACGATAACTCAAGAACCGTTTGACCCACATGTTTCAAATTGCATACAGTTGTTACTCCTACGGGAGAGATTTGAACGTCCTATTTTGGAGCACGCCAGTCGACCTACTTTCGAGCCACGCCCACTTTTTGGCAAAAATGGAAATGGTCATAAGTCAGTTCAGGTTTAACGGATTTTGCTCATTGTTTATATGTGAATGAATAAGGACTGGCCCCAAAACATATCTTGAAAATTATGCAAATTAGGTAGATTTTGCCAATTTCACTATGCATTTCAGTGGCTGCCTACGGTCAACGATAACTCGAGAACCGTTTGACCTACATGTTTCAAATTGCATACAGTTGTTACTCCTATGGGAGAGATTTGAACGTCCTATTTTGGAGCACGCCAGTCGACCTACTTTCGAGCCACGCCCACTTTTTGGCAAAAATGAAAATGGCCATCTAGATTCATTCGATTTTGTTAAATTTACCTACCTATACCTACCAACCTACCTACCTACCTAATCATACCTACGT
This sequence comes from Priapulus caudatus, assembly GCF_000485595.1. Taxonomy (NCBI): domain Eukaryota; kingdom Metazoa; phylum Priapulida; class Priapulimorpha; order Priapulimorphida; family Priapulidae; genus Priapulus; species Priapulus caudatus. Next base: position 201,214 of record NW_014577085.1, read on the forward strand.
GTAATATTGTGTTTTAGATTCTTCGTTACAGTAATTTGACTGGAATATTTTATTGCTTTTATTTGCACGATAATCAAAAATCAAAATGGTGATCATTTAGGCGTAGCGCCATCTCTCGCCCAGATTTCAGACTTTCAGATCTGAAACATTTATTTTAGCATCAAAACTAACCCTGAAACAAAGCAGTGAAATTTCTATTAGTATAAAACAGGGAATAACGACATTTGATCAAATTTCGGTCCGTTATAAATGAAACACTTACCAAATTTTAAATATCATCTCCCTCTTCTATCACACCCAAGGTGAGCTATAGTGTCATTGACACTTTCATTTAGATACAAGTTTTGTTCGAGTTATATTTGTTAATTACGTTCATGAACGTATAATAATTCTGCAGCAAACGGCACTGTTCGTTTGTTTTTACCTACCGAATCGTGCCTGAGGTTCTGGAAGGGTAACTGTGGACGTCGAATCATTCAAGGGTGGCATGAAAACGTAATTTACCTAAGGTAAGCAGGATGCTGAAAATGCGCTTCCCCTAGTTGATGCCTATTAGACTTTAGACATTTTTTCGTAGCTGGAGAATTGTAAGATGGGTATAATACACCCTGTGCCATCGTCAGAGCGGGTTTAGGAATTTCTATCCTTATATGTGTAATATAGTCCATTTCTCGCCAATTTTAAGTTTGCAGTGTGATTTACGATCATGATAGTTTTAAAGGTAAAATAGCAATCATGGAACTAAAACTATCACATTATCACACTATATCCCTGCACTATTCGTCCTTTATATGGCTAACAAATGACAAACATGGGAATTATTATCTACGCAAGAATAATATTGTATCGATTTTCTAAGCTAGTGATTTTCGTGACAATATTCGCCTGTATAATTTCGACGTTGCAAATGATCATGATTTTTCTGAAATGAACATTATCGTGGTGCCGTAGAATATTTATAAGAATTGAAGCTGATATTAACAAATTTTTTACTTTGCTTCTGATCATCTAAAGCACCACTCACTAATGACATATCATCAGGTAATCACATTTTCAGCATTGTTCTGTCTCCTCATTTGTGCTGAGCTCCCGCAATGAATTGAAATAATATAGACACTGTGAATTCCGTCTGAATGCCCCTGACAGTTTATCCAGTTACTCGCCCGAGCACATATAGCGCTCTTCGTCATTGCGGGTGTGAGATCCACATAGCTACTACAAAATCTCTCTAATTACTATCTAAATTATAATCTAAATTCAAATTATAATCACATTTTGTTTGCGCGACCAGAAACCTTACACCGTTAATACAATAATTGCTACTAATGCTTACTGAAGCTGTCAAAGTGCATGTTTCACACATTACTAGATAATCGGACGTGTTAAGTTCAAGGTGTTTGCTATAGCTAGCTACCTGATGTCTTACCGCCTCCTTACCATCCGCGAGATTGTGAGCACCGCGGCTCTAGCATCTCGCTTTTTTTTAAATATATAAATATTAAATTTTTATTAATTACACGTGTAACCATGATAATAAGCTATGACTCGGCGTCGTGCACCCCCCAAGAGCGATGCTTTGTATCGTCTGTAACATGTGTTAGGAAACGTCTGCTCCCTAAGGTATATGCCATGCAGGAAATCGACCCCCTCCATTTCACAATTCGAATCAATTGAAGGGAGCGTCGTATAGATTTGTATCGCAGAATAATTTATTTCACTACACAAACAAGGGTATAGCAACACACACATTAGCGAGCATTGAGAGTAAAATATTCACATTATGCAGGCGACGTGAAATTGGATGGGCGCATATATATACGCGAATCGCATCTAAACATTTTATAAATGAGTGAAAACTTATTGTTCGCGGGCATCAAGTGAATAGGAGCTTTTTCGTTCGCACGCCACTCGCGCGAAGGTACTTTGTCGATCACAGTGCGTTTTCTGGAGAGCCTCACTTTTCTTCATGCGTGCGGTTGAGTGCAAAGCGGTCAGGTGGACCCGACAGCTCGTGTTGGTCATGTCCGCGTAATACGCTGTACAGACGCACGACGCAGAATTACAGTGAGCCAAGCGGACAGCATTCACATCTCCGCAACTCCGAAAATGTTTTTTTTCAAAATCCCAGTGTTTTTAAAAATTCAGCAATTTATTACGTGACCTGCAAGTATTATAGACTTTCAAAATGTATGCCTTGTATGCGGCATCATGTGCCATTGTGGTATGTCACATGCACATTATTGTACATCAACATCACAACATATATCATATCAGGAGATATCATCATATCATGGCATGCAACATCACGCGCCATCATGATGTCATCAGGAGTGAATAATTGATCATTATTCTATTATTCACTTCTGATGGATGACATTGTACTCGTTATACGCCATCGTAACATCAGCACAGACATCATGATGTCATATATCATCGTCTCACGCTATATATATTACGCAATATTTCACATATTTTACACAATATTTTACGTATATTGCGCAATTATTGCATGGTTGCGAGGGAAACATGGAGATTTATGGGGTTTAGGAAAAGAAGGTTGCCCGAGACTGGAGGTCGAGGATAACATTAAAAGTCCACAAAAGTGCATGTTACACGTATAACCAGGCGATATATAATTGTTGTGTTATATATTATGTAAAATCAAATAATGCTGTTACTGGCGCTGGTTGTGAGCGATGAGACCAGCCAAGATGCTAGGAACAATTCGACATAATAGCCATAGGCCGCTCATGATTTATTTAGCATAACTTAATAAACCTGAACTCAAACGTAGCTTAAGCATTTGATAACCATCGACCGTAATCGTTTTTCCCCATACATCATAATCCAAGGTATCTCAAATTTACCACGTTCATTCAATGATGGCGCATGCAAACTCGTAACCAAATCGCAGCTAGTGACAAGAATTTCTTGGGGATGATGTGGGGATTTGGCAGGAAATTTCGTAGTGCAGTTGCAGGTTAGGATAAATCATACTCTTGATGTTACTATCATTCAGCAGCGGCAATAATTTCCCGGTATCGCATCGCAATTCCGATGTATTTTCACCATTTGCCTACGCATATTTTTTTATGAATTCGCAGTGTGCATGCAGCCCATGCGAGATGCCTAAACGGAAACATACATGTTTACAATTTACTTTTTCTCGCGGCTGCTTTGCCCGTCAATTGAAATGCCCACGGTACGCCGATTTTATTACTTGTTAACACCAAGGCCAACGTGACTTTATTAAACAATCCTGCACTCCCCCCCCCTCCCCGTACATTCAAATCAATACTGCCGCCCAGGCCACTATACACAGCCACGCTGTCGCTGGCGCTGCCTACGCTCTCGCGGGCTGCTTTCTGCGGGGACCTTTTGCATAATATAAAGTGTAGGATGTCGTGGTCGAGAGTCGCGATAGCTGCCCTTCACTAATCGCCTAGAACTGTATTTCACAATCTTTTGGATATATAATTTAACGGAAACCAACGATTTGCATTAAAGTTTTAGACAATTAGTTTTACTCGCCAACATGGCCGAGTCAGTTTAGCTTTCACTCGCCCGGCCCCATATTATTTTCACTCGACAATTGGCGAGCAGGGCGTGTCAAGCTCGCACTCTGTTTAAACGCTCGCCGGGCAGCGTACAGAATCTCGTTGTTGCTTCTAGCTGCTGCCTGTTACAGGCCGACACGATAACATCGCCAAGCTGCACTGCGGTGTAAATTTGCACTGCTGAATTGTCTGAAAAAAAATGCATACACATTTATCCAATTGCCTATGCAAAATTTATTTTGTATAGTCACAATTGCTAATGCAAATTTTTTGGCTGCGAATTGCTTCCCTGAATTTAGGTATACAGATATTTATTGTCCTTGTACAAACGTTTGTTGGCCGGTCATCGTAGCAACCACCTGAATATTGATTTTCACACGGGCCGGCTTTTATTTAACGGCACGTGACATGCTCGGCACCAATTATTGCAATGCTGTATTTTTACACAAACACATATAAATAGTAAATTATTAAATTTATTTATACACACGTGCACGCATACATACACTCACACACACATACGTACGTACGTACGTACGCACGCACGCACACTCACACGCACGTCTACACACACACACACACACACACACACACACACACACACACACACACACACACACACACACCCACACACACACACACACACACACACACACACACACACACACACACACGCACACCACACACACACATATATATATATATATATATATTATATATTCATAGGTATGTATGTATGGTGCCTGCCTACGTGCGTGGTGCGTGCGTGCGTGTGTGCGTGTGTGCATGTGTGTAACAGTGACAGTGTATGCATATTAGCAGGACGTTTGTAGGAGTGATCATTGAAAGAATAACCTACGGAGTGATGATCTCCTGTCATGATTACTGTACCTCATCGCGATAAACATCATATATGCTATCCTGTCATATGCTGTCAACATATGTCACCATATAGTATAAGTAATGGAAGAGCAAGTCTCATGACTCACGCTGCAATTGCCACATGAGCGCTATTCTCCGCCATGTCCAAGTTGTAACCTAAATTAGAAGTAAACATTTGCTACCGTATGTAATGAAACAAATGAGTTAGAAATTCACTAGGCGACGATTCTGGTGCGAAATGTGAAATAAATATATATTATGCTGCCGTAATCTACTATTATTCATTCGTAAATGAGTTTATATTATGAATTTCTTGTTGCAATATTTGTTGCTATTTACTATTTGTTCATCCTACTGAATAATTCGTGAACATACACTAGCACACATGTGCGAGCAAGTTTATTTTTGAGCCGTGAACAGTCGTAATAATATTAGCTTTGTGAACCGTGTGACAACGGTATATAGAGGCTTACCCGATAATCGAGTCAGTGCATGTGGCGCATAGCGCGCGCGTGCGTCAGTGTGGTGCATATAACGCGCGCGCGTCAGTGTGGCTTACGATGGCGTGACACGGGTCACGTAGGCTACCGTACCTGTGTGTATGTGCGTGTGCGTGTGTGTGTGTGGGCACACACACACACACACAGGTTCCTGTGGGTGCGGGTGCGTGTACGTGTCTGTGATTGCGTGTACGTGCGTGTGTATGTGTGCGTGTGCGTGTACGTGTCTGTGATTGCGTATACGTGCGTGTGTATGTGTGCGTGTGCGTGCGTGTGTATATGTGCGCGCGTGTATGTGCGCGTGCGCTGGCGTTTAAAACCACATGTATATTGTGTCTCGGAGTGATACGATTTGCGATGCTGGTCATTACGTTTGGGATGGATGAGGGGCGTAATCGAATTCGGCGACGAGGTGATGAGGGAACGACTTGTTGCGAGCGGCGCGGCGGGCTGACGCTCCGCCAAGTACATTTTCTGCGACTCAGAAATATTATTTTCCGCACAAATCCCCGTATATGCGGTGCAAGCCCGCGCGACAGTTGCGCGTGCGTGCATGCGTGCGTGCGCGCGTGCGTGCGTGCGCGAACACGCGTATTAGAGGGGGAAAGGGGTGAAGGGAGCTCTGCTGCCGATAGCGTGATTTCCACGTGATTGCATTCATGTTGGCATTTAATTACTTTCGAGTATTTACTTTGTCAGCCGCTGAATGCTAAACATAGATGGACTGCAGAACATAGCGACTCCACGCGAATAGACCCGTGTGTGTGTGTGTTGTGTGTGTGTGTGTGTGTGTGTGGTGTGTGTGTGGTGCGGTCGTGGCTGCGTGCGTGCGTGCGTGGCGTGCGTGCCGTGCGTGTGCGTGCGTGATGAGTGTGGCATGTGTGTGAGTGTGTGTGTGTGATGTGTGTGTGTGTCGTGTGTGTGTGTGTGTGTCGGCGTGCGTGCGTCGTGCTGCGTGTCGGCTGCGTGTGAGTGTGCACGTGATTGGTGTGGTGTGTGTGTGTTGTTGTGTGTGTGTGTGTGTGTGTGTGTTGCGTGTGTAGTGTCTGTGTGTGTGCGTGCGCTGTGCGTGTCGTGTGAAGTTGTGCATGTGTGAGTAGTACTTTTGCTCTGTCTCTCTCTCTGCTCTCTCTCCTCTCCTCTCTCTCTCTGTATGGTGCCGTGTCGTGTGTCGTGTGTGTGTGTTGTCGTGTGTGTGTGTGTGTGTGTGTGTGTGTGTGGTCGTCTTGTGCTGTGCGGTGCGCGACGCCGTGCGCGCGCGTGCGTGCGTGCGTGCGTGCGCGTGTTTGTCCATGTGTGTGCTTGTGTGTAGTCGTGTTGATTATTATACACATGAGCTGTAATGGTTTGCCTCTAGGATACCGGCATAAGTAATTATAGGAAGCCACTTGCGTGCAAGGAGCTCGTTAGTAAACAAGCGGCTTGCGAAAGACAATGCAAGCAATGCGTCGAGCTGCATGGGGTGTAAACAGTAGCTAGCCGCTTTGCTCCTAACCTTACCCGACAATAGATAAGTAACTGATCAGCATGTGGCCTAACGGCACATTAATTAGTGTGAAACTTCATTGTCTCACTTTCCTTGTGCAAATGACAGGCGCATTCACACTGTCGGGGATTATATCCCGTGTGTAATGAACTCGTTACACTTGAGGATAGGAGGTGGTATATAGTAGGCGGTGATATTATATATACATCGTTCATTAATCTTGTAAACGACTCATAAATTTAGCTGACGTTACTGGATATCTGGGCTGGAGTGGACCAGGTTCAAATTACTGGCTGATCTCCGATAATTACATTATTCACTTATTTAGGAACTCTGCATTAACCCGCACATTTGATTACCGTAAGTATTTACGTATATTTAGGGTTGCCACAGGTCCCGGGAGAATTCATGCGGGGGAAACTTTCCGCATGCCAGGAATTATGACGGCGATCAAGGAGAACTAGCATGTAACCACAGGCTGGGATGGAGTGGCGCAAAATTTTAGATTATCGCGAGTATTGTTAGAAGGAAACGCCGAAGAGTGGAACTAAAGGTCAACGTGGTTATTTGCTGTCGTTCCGACGTATCCACAGGCGGTCTGGCGTTGAACGTTGAGTTACGGCGATCAAAGTTGTTCTCACCGATGTAATCATTTTTCTAACGTCTCGAATTATCTTTTGCAGTTCTTATTGCGTGGGTGGCTCGAAATCAATGGGTGCAGAGCGACGGCTGTAGGCGTGGTCGGGGGCGTTGTTATAACTGATTTTCTCGTGTATTTGGTCGGGGAAATATATGATGAATGATCGAAAGTTCAAGAAAAAGTCAGAGAATTTTGAAGTCAGATACGTTTGGAGTCCAAGCTAATGAACCACCATGTTGTCTGTATTTCATGCCATGTTTATGAATAATTAACTTTTATTTGCTCAGTCGTCGAATAACTTAATTTATAGCTTTATGAACAATACCATCACACTATATGTTCAAACACGAAAGGCAAGTTAATATATGGAAGGAAGCCATGCAAGCCCTCTTGCTGACTGACAAATGTAGTGGTTTTTTGTAGTGGTCATTTTCTCAGATTTTGGTATTTTCTGTCCAAAAAGCCGCTATCGTGTACCCGTATATAGACGCATGGGAGGATGCTTTCTTGCCAAGTTTGTTTCCTGTTGCCTAGCTGTGGCTAGATAAGTTCAGCTAATCTTTTTTGATGATAGAATAATGGATAAACAGGGTTTGCGGATACATGCCTGAATGCCACACTTATACTTATAGTGCAGTTATAGGAAATCGTGTCTGCCAAGTTCTATCGTTTGCAGAGGGCCGAAGATTACTATTGCTATTTGTATTGGAATGATAGAGTTTACAGTTGATACGCAGTTTATATGTGGTGAGCAGTGGTGTTTCTGTCATTAGCTGATCCTCCTGTACCTTCAACATCTGTCCCTCTTGAAGCACACACACCACTATATCACGGATATAGCTTCCGTATTAGACTGGGTTCCCAGTCGGTGAAAGTCATCATAATGTTCTAAAAATACGGTAATAAATGTCTTAAATCATCTCTGTACTTTTTGGGGAAATTTTACCCCAACCACCCACCATGTGGTTGGGAATCTTTCAATCTCGTACCCAGAGTGCTTTGCGCTCCCGTTGCTATTTATAGTTAACACTACGCGGCGTATGTGGCGTGTAACTTTCCACAGACTAGAATCTAGTCTACTTCCGTATCTGTGACTCCTGGAGAATTAAAATCTGTCATTCCTAAACCCCTTGTTTGTCATTCCTAGAGCCCCATTGTATCTTAATCCCTGGAGCATTCCAGCCTGTCATTCCTGGAGCCCCTTGCCCCTTATCTGTCATTCCTGGTGGCCTCTTGCCTGTTATTCCTGAAGCTCCTTGCCTGTCATTCCTCCTGGAGCATCGCAATCCACCATTATGTTATCATATACATCTGTCGCCGCTCTCCAGTCTGCATTAATCACGAAAAAAACCCAGACAAACTCGTATTTGCCGTGAAAATCGTGCCGTGAAGCGTGCTTAAACTCGTACCAAACCCCGAAGGAGGAAATCTTGAAGCGTTGGATCACCTGAGATTGCATTCTTTGCATTTAATGAAATGTGTCTACGCATGTCATTGTTGGATTATCAGAATATCGAGGTAGGCCGGTAAGTTGGGCAGGTGTTGGTACGCGATTTCGCAGGAGCAATATGCGCGACCAGCATTAAAGACGCTAAAATTGACGAGTAACGAAATTAAAATATAAGACAAAAACTCGTGTCTAGTAATAGGAAATCCTGTTTACGTTTTTTTCAGTTTTACCCTTTGAAGATAATTTCGTTATTTAATTTTCACTTGGTTACCATAGCAACCACTAGAGAAAAGCAGCGCGATGGATCAGCTCACGCCCTTTGACCAATATCAAGAGCAGATAATACACATGTGTATTATCTGCTCTTGCCAATATCGGTAGTAAGTAGTAATAGGAAGATTGCTCGAGGCAAAGAAATCATTCTCTATCTGCCGTCATGATTACAGAGAGGCAGACGCCCCTGTGCTTGCATACTAATATATGCCAAATAAATAGCGTGTAATCACGAAGGCAGTGCAAACCCTGCGGTACATATTGCAAAAAACGTGCTGAACAGGATTCTGCGTGTTAGGTTGTTTATTCAGGTTGTTCTGTTTTTGATAGTGCGGATCATTTCTACCTTACTAGTTAGTATAGTAGTGTAGTGTATGACGCTAGTTATTGTTATAGTGTTGTAGCATCCTACTGATCATTTCGAAATAAGCTGGCGCTGTAGAGAACTAGCATGAACTAGCTTTCTAGGGCATTCATATCGTTCGTACAACTCCTGGATGGCAGGCAAATTACAGATTCGCGAACCTTACCCCGGGGACATTAAGTTCGTGTTGACTGAGAATATCCGATGCTTCCCTCCGCACGACGTGGTGATATCGTATATTGGCATGAACTAAGAGATGCACTGGGTACACATCAGGAATAAACCTTCACGTCGAAATCCCCAGCAGCTGAATAAACGATCAGCGTACGTCAGCGCTAAATTTGCACTCCATTGCCAGAGTATTCGGCATCCTAGATATGTTTTCCCTTTTCTCGTTTGGATAGTAAATTTGACTGTTGCAACTGACAACGAAAATATGGCGTCTATCCCAAAATTGTCTTGCATGATCCGAACGAAATACGAGGAACATTAATTTTGATGCTTTCCCTATTTAAATAGCCGCAATGTTTTCAGAGGGTCTCTTAAATACCTCCTGGCGGTATTAACTACTGTGCGGAAACACACGCGACTATAGAAGCTAGTACACATCACAGGCTAATCTCTTAAGACAACGGGCTAATCTTGCAGCAAATCACAGGCTAATCTTACAGAACATTACAGACTATTCTTTTAAAACAACGGGGTAATCTTCCAGTACATCACACTCACAGGCTAATGTTGCTGCACACCACAGGCTAATGTTGCTGCACACCACAGGCTAATGTTGATGGGCACAGCGGCAGCAGGCTGAATGTTGGTGGCACACCATCAGACTAATCTCACAGCCACACCTACAACAGACTATCGTTACTGCACAACAGGAAACGAGACTCACTTACCTGCACGCCTACGCACGATTAAATTGGCTGGCAGCATCCACAGACTAATTGTTGATGCACACGCACAGGCTAATGTTGATGCATCACCACACGGCTGAGTTGGCTGGGCACACCAGCAGACAGACTAATGTTGATGCACACCACAGGCTAATGTTGATGCACACCACAGGCTAATCTCACAGCACACCACAACAGACTAATCTTACTGCACACCACAGACTAATGTTGATGCACACCACAGGCTAATGTTGATGCACACCACAGACGTAATCTTACAGCTACACGCCACACAGAAGCTAATGTGATGCACATACCACCAACAGACTAGTGCTTACTGACACAAGCATAAGACTAATGTTGCTGCACATCACAGACTAATGTTGCTGCACACTACAGACTAATCTCACAGCACACCACAACAGACTAATGTGCTGCACACCACAGGCTAATGTTACTGCACACCACAACAGACTAATGTTGGTGCACACTCCAGTCTAATCTTGCTGCACACCCCAGGCTAATCTTGCTGCACACCCCAGGCTAATCTTGCTGCACACCACATGCTAATGTTGCCGCACACGGCACATCGGCTATATGTTACTGCACACCAGCAACAGACTAATGTTGGAAGTGCACACTTCCATCTATATGCTTGCCTGCACACCCCAGGTAATCTTGCTGCAAACCCCAGGCTAATCCTTGGCTGGCACGACCACATTGCTAATGTTGCCTGCACATCAGCAGGCTATATTTTGCCGGCACATCACAGCTCAATTTTGCAGGCAGCATCACAGGCATATATGTTGGCCGGCACATCACGTTAATGGTTGCGCACATCACAGGCTTAATGTTTGCATGGCACATCACAGCTACTGTTGCCGCACATCAGCAGGCTAATGTTGGCAGGCACATACACAGGCCTAGATGTTCGGGCCGCACATCACAGGCTAATGTTGCCGCACATCACAGGCTAATGTTGCCCGCGCAACATCACAGGCCTAATGTTGCAGCACATCAGCAGGGCTATATGTTTGGCCGCACATCACAGGCTATATGTTGCGCACATTCACAGGCTAATTGTTGCCGCAGCATCAGCAGGCTATATGTTGCGCGCCATCAGCAGGCTAATGTGCCGCACATGCAACGGCTTAATGTTGCCGCACCATGCACGGCTAATGTTCAGCACATCCAGCTAGGTTGCAGATCAGGAGCTTTAAAATATAACCAAGGAGAGGAAGCGCCGCTATATCTGGCCCAAATTTTGGGTTGGACAGAGATCGTAGAAACGATTTCAGTGTGCGCTATTGTCTCTGGGTTCGGTCTGCAGCAGCCGTTTAGGCTATTCTGGTCCTATAGATGGCGCATTGAGGGCGAAAAGCACAGCCAATCCGCTTCCTCTCTTGTTAATATTTAGCTCCTTGGTTGCAGTAGCTATGCAGTAAGTAACAATCACAACGGCAAGTCAGCAATCTTGGCAGTAAGTACATCACAGGCTATCTTGATGCACGTCACAAGGCGAATGTTGATGGCAGCATCCACAGGATAATTGTGCCAGTAGTCTAACAGGCTAATTGTTGATGCACATCACAGGCTATGTGTAATGCACATCAAGGCGTAATGTAATGCACGCCACAGGCTAATGTTAATGGCCATGACAGCTAATGTTAATGCCATCAACAGCTAATGTTAATGCACATCACAGGCTAATGATTAATGCAACATCACAGGGCTACATGATAATGCAATCACAGCTAATGTTAATGCAGCATCACAGGCTAATGTTAATGGCACATCACAGGCTAAATGATAATGCACATTCACAGGCTAATGTTAATGCACATCACAGCTAATCTTGATGCACATCACAGGCTAATCTTGATGCACATCACAGGATAATCTTGCAGTACGTCACAGGCTAATATTGCAGTACATTATCAGCTAATATTGAGTGATGTGGGACTACCTTGCCAGACACTTTTAATATTCACTGTAATGCGGCGCATACTGCGGCAGATGGGGTCGTTGTCGTATCAGGTACTACAGATATGTACCCGAGGTAGTTTTTAGGTTTGTTTAGTTTAATGAAATTGGTTTATATTTTTATATGAGGTCATGTTTAGGGTTATGGGTTGGCTAGGGCTAGGGTTACGGTAGGGTACCTTCTGTAGTACAAGTGGTACACTTTGTTGTATCACCATATATGTACGCTCGGGTACATATCTGTGTACCTGATAACGACAACGACCGCGCTTAAGCCTACTGGCGCTTATGTTCGTAAGTCACGCTGCTATCGTCACATATACCAGGTACATACCCTTGCGGGATAGGACAGATTATCCTTGCACCATAGGACACGCTAACTTTCTACGGTGGAACATTTCAACCATGTGATAGCCTATACCGTTCTACCATATAACCCCTTGATAGGCCATTCTTGGAAGCTACTGTTATAGGGTGTGGACAAGCCCGGTGGTGGGATACATGCTACCCTTGTGACCAGGTGGTGCTCTTACTGCAAACTTAACCCACCATCACCAACTGCGGGTTGGTCAACC
>NW_014577085.1:213829-214456 GCF_000485595.1 Priapulus caudatus
AAATGTTGCAGCACATCACAGGCTAATGTTGCCGCACATCACAGGCTAATGTTGCCGCACATCACAGGCTAATGTTGCCGCACATCACAGGCTAATGTTGCCGCACATCACAGGCTAGTTGCAGTCAAGGAGCTAAATATAACAAGGAGAGGAAGCGCCGCTATATCTGGCCCAAATTTGGGTTCGACAGAGATCCTAGAACAGATTAGTGTCCTATTGTCTCTGGGTTCGGTCTGCACAGCCGTTTCAGCTGATTATGGTCCATAGATGGCGCCATTGAGGCGAAAAGCACAGCCAATCCGCTTCCTCTCCTTGTTATATTTAGCTCCTTGGTTGCAGTAGCTATGCAGTAAGTAACAATCACAACCAAGTCACAATCTTGCAGTAAGTACATCACAGGCTAATCTTGATGCACATCACAGGCGAATGTTGATGCACATCACAGGATAATCTTGCAGTACGTCACAGGCTAATGTTAATGCACATCACAGGCTAATGTTAATGCACATCACAGGCTAATGTTAATGCACATCACAGGCTAATGTTAATGCACATCACAGGCTAATGTTAATGCACATCACAGGCTAATCTTGATGCACATCACAGGCTAATCTTGATGCACATCAC
>NW_014577085.1:216221-217043 GCF_000485595.1 Priapulus caudatus
ACATTAAAGTTGGGAACACTCCTAGTCCTAATGGAGTATCACCCTAGATTTACCTACCGCGTCACTCCATGCCGAGCATGCACGGTTCTTCACTGTAGAAGAGTAGAAAAAAATATTTACATATAATTTAACACAACACGGTGGCATTAAGGAATATTATCTGGGAATGCTATTAAGTGAATCTATAATAGACCATGGCTCCTTTTTAGTAAGCACATAGCTTTGTCAATTGCCGTATTGCCAACCACGAGTTTTTTTTAAAGAATGTATTACCCCCATGGTTAGTGATGGATGACTGTACTCATGACAAGAATGTCGGTGCGCATAGCGCTAATACTGGCAATTCCACCGATTGAATCTCTACAATATAATTAAGGAATGCTGCTGCTTCAGAATGATTTGTTTTCCTGTCGGTCAATGCGGATAATAGCACGAAATCGTCGTCTGCTATGCAGCGACGACTAGACGTAAAAGTTCGGATAAAAAGTTGACGCGGCGTCACGTCGCTATGCGATCATTGCACGCTGTGCATTACATTGCGAACAGTTTGTCACGCGATTTCTCGGCTATGGTTAGCCATCGTTTGGTAAAAATAACATTTAACCGCCGTAAAAATATAGCCCTTTTGCCCAATCAGAGGCCTTGTTACACATGATTTAACCGCAGATGAATTATTTTTACCGCCGTAAAAATAGTTATTTCTGAGTACGATGGCCAACCATACTCGGCACTCTGTGATAGGCCAGCAGCGAGCAGCAAGCAGTCACCTGCTCAATGTTATTTACTCAGGAGTAATTCGTCTCTGTTTAGCGTTTCGCGGCA
>NW_014577085.1:217188-221197 GCF_000485595.1 Priapulus caudatus
AGTCATTTCAAATACTAATAAGAGTTTCTACGTATTATTTTGATGTATAGCGAATCCCAATGAAAAGAGAGACACAAGACAGACGTCGCCAGTTGTGTATTTAAAAGGCGAGACAAAGATTGCACAGCCAGAGAGAGGCATATTAATAATAACTTGACACAATTTCATATCAATGTTGTATATCCAGAAGCCAATGACTATATATAGAATCATAGAATCTTTTGAAATGTGTTTGTCAGAATATTATTTACCCCTTCATATTTTGCTTCTCTGTTACGACTCTATCGTTAAATTAGGTAAATATATGTGTCAGATGTTGCTCTTACAAGTTGTTCCTAAAACCTCGGGTTTTTCCCTAAACGTTAATGATTACGCTCCTGATCGTAAACGGCCGCTAGGGCCTACTCACCAGTCAGTGTAGCGAACGCAGTCAGGCGTAACATGGCGACTGGTATTATACAGGTTAGGATTCCCTGAGCGACGTCGGGTACCCAAGCTAGTCGACAATGATGAAAACTCTAGACTGGCTTAACATTCAGAGTGGGTGGCACATGTAGCACAAACAGCTGGACGATACACAAGCAGTGACACCTGACTAAGCCTATCATGGAAAACGCCATATTTCCGCGTCGCAAGCAAATTCAACCTATCAAGTGTCTGCCGCGAAACGCTAAACAGAGACGAAATTACTCCTGAGTAAATAAAATTTAGCAGGTGCCGCTATGTGTATTGCCTGCTGTACGTTACATTGCGGGCGGTTTGCCATGTGATTGCTCGGCTATGGTTGCATGGTCATCATACTCAGAAATAATTACTTTTTCCGATGGTATATACAGAATGCATAGTACTTGTGATAACAAGCATTAGTAAGTTAACACATCGGTATAACTAGCCCGACCAGGCTGTGCGACGGATTGTCTATACATCTAAGTATTCTAAGGCATCTAAGGTATTCTAACCCTAGCAATACCGTTTCTTGGAGCTACGGTATAACATGACCTTCTCACGATATATACTCTAAAGGTGCTAAGCCAGCTTTCTTGTGTGGCAAATTAGAATGCGTTTCCAACTGTTTACAAATAAAGTGAATTTTCATGTGAGCCGTTACGTGAGTCTGCCTATATTAAATAAAGGGATCTTTATTTGTCTGCGACAGTGACGAAAACTTTAGACTGGCTTAACATTCAGAGTGGGTGGCACATGTAGCACAAACAGCTGGACGATACACAAGCAGTGACACCTGACTAAGCCTATCATGGAAAAACGCCAATATTTCCGCGTCGCAAGCAATACAACCTATCAAAGTGTCTGCGCCTATCACCAAAGCCGCGGCACTATTTTATTGCTTCCGACGCCTTTGACGCCTTCCACGTCTCTAATGCGCCAGCACTGCGCTGTCTTTCCGCCACGCTCGCACCACGATTGTTTTGAACATGCTCAAAATTTGGCGACGATCTCCACGCTCATGGTGACTGCACCGCAGTCTATCACGATCGCAGTACGTCCATATACGTCCACACTGCGTTCTACACGTTTCCACCACGCTCTTAGAGCGTAGTACGAGCGTAGTGAGATCGGGGCCTGGTGTGAAGGTGGTATAATACCCCAGTCACACCAGAGCCCCGATCTCACTACGCTCGTACTACGCTCTAAGAGCGTGGTGGAAACGTGTAGAACGCAGTATGAACGTCTTTGGACGTACTGCGATCGCGATCGAGCGCGGTGCAGTCACCATGAGCGTGTAGAGCGTCGCCAAATTTTGAGCATGTTCAAAACAATCGTGGTGCGAGCGTGGCGGAAAGACAGCGCAGTGCGGGCGTATTAGAGACGTGGAAGGCGTAGTACCCACGTAACTCGAGCGTATTACGAACTTAATGATCGTATCGCAAGCGTGTCGGGTGCGTGAAAATTGTCTCCCCGTTCTCAGCACGATGTCAATACGTTTTTATCACGCTGTTACTACGTTAATGGAGATGTTTCTGCGACCTGACCACGCTCTCGCTATGGCCATGGTGCGTCTCTAGCAAGCTCGACCCGTTCCTACTACGATTGTACTACGCCCAACACGCTCAGACCACGCCGTTGTGGCGTTCGCATTACGTGTCAGTTGCGTCAATACCACGCTCAGATCACGTCCTGCGAACTTGGGGTATAAATTGGGGTGCTACCCAGGCCACCCCACCACTTCAGTGTTCACTATGGATGAGGCAACACTACTCCATGCCATGTTTCTCGTAGAAGGACAACTCGAATTACTTGATTGCCAAGCCCTTATCATGCTGAGGAGGATGAGGAGGAGAAATAGAAGATGAATAGTAGAAAATAATCTTGATGTGAACAGCACGGCAGAACGAATGATGGTGTCTAGAACGCGGCGCGTGCGTATATTGCCAGCGCAGTCGGCGCCTGACTAGAGCGTGATTAAGTCGCACTAGGAGCGTGACTGGCGCGCAGTTGAGGCGCGGTGATCGTTGCTTAAAGGCTTCGTGGCTTAATCGTTGCTTAATTAGGCGCAGTGAAAGCGTCGTTTGAACGCAATGCGATCGGATTGGTCGCAATAAAGATGCAGCGGGCGCAGTGCAAGCGTAATGCGGGCGTGGTGTTGAGCGTGGTATGGAACGTGGTGAAAGCTTGTTGGGCGCAATGAGATCGGGGTAAAGTCGCACTTAGATCGTAGTATCGGCGCTGGAGCCCAATTGGCCACGCTCTCACCACGCTCGGCCAAATGTTTTGAGCGTGGGGCGATCGTGATGAGCGTAGCTCTAGTCTAGTGTGACGGGGGCTTTAGTCTATATGAATTGCTCTGAATTCCTGACCGTACCTCTAAGGTTTGTGGGTTTTGATGAAATGTGTGTTTATGTATAGTAATGTATAGTATATAGTACATGTAGTCTTATGTAATAATAAACAAATCACACCGAATTGGTTGAATAGTTTGTCCTCTCAGGACCATTTACTTAGGAATCACTCGGATGATAATGTAATTCATACGCAGCTGAAACACATTGGCTTGATGCATATTTACATTCGTATCATATTCACACTTATATATATATATATCCTATATATATATAAATTTAGTTTCACATCAAGGATGATTCCAATAAGGGGTTCGTATAGTCGGGCAGTAATTGTGATCCAGCGTTTCAGGATGTTTTGACCACAGAAACTACTAGAACAGAACTAGCTGTACGACCACATAACACACGCAGCTAGGTTTATCTATATATTCCCCTTCTCTCTCTCTCTCTCTCTCTCTCTCTCTCTCTCTCTCTCTCGGTCTCTCCCTCTGCTCTCTCGTCTTTCTCTCTCTCTCTTCTCTCTCTCTCTGCTCTCTCTTCTCTCTCTCTCTTTCTCCTCTCTCTCTGTCTGTGCTCTCTGTCTCTCTCTTGTCCTCTCTCTCTCTCGTTCTCTCTCCTCTCTCGTGCTCTCTTGCTCTATGTATATATATATCAGGAGTAAGATAATAGGGAATATTCCCTATTATCTACTCTGATATTATATATATATGAGCTGCCAATGCAATGTATTGTTTGCGTCCGAGCATCGCAATGTGTCCTGGCGAAGCAGTAGGCTACTAACACCTACTCCGTCTTCTCCCCCGTAATTACCTACTCTACTTCTAAGAGATGCTGCCTCACTTCTAATAACTCCTTTCTTTCTCCTTCCTTCCCCTCGCTACGTTCTCCACATTGTCCCCCGCTTCACTACCGTCTGTCCATCCTTCCTCCTCCCCTCTCCCCTACGCTATCCATCGTCCTTTCTCCTCTTACCGGTCTTCCATTTCCCGTTCAACTACCTCCGCACTGTCCCCCCTTCAGCTATACCTACTCCATCCTTTCTCCTCCTACCTACTCCATTTCCTCGTTCACAGTTATTCCTCAGGCCCCCTCCGCCTTCACTAATCTTACTCGCCATCCTCTCCTCTCTCTCCTACTTCACCTTCCTTTCCCTTCACTACTTCACATCCACGTCCCACTTTCACTACCCACTCCCTCGCTCGTCCTCC
>NW_014577085.1:221311-227540 GCF_000485595.1 Priapulus caudatus
ACTCCATCCTCTCCTCCTCTACCTACTCCACCTTCTTTCCTTCACTACCTTCTCTCCCTTCCCCCTTCACTACCTACTCCATCCTCTCCTCCTCTACCTACTCCATCTTCCGTTCACTACCTCCTCCACCTCCCCCTTCACTACCCACTCCATCCTCTCCTCCTCTACCTACTCCACCTTCTTTCCTTCACTACCTTCTCTACCTTTCCCCTTCACTACCTCCGCCATCCTCTCCTCCTCTACTTCCTCCATCTCCCGTTCACTACCTCCTCTACCTTCCCTTTCACTACCTACTCCATCCTCTCCTCCTCTACCTACTCCACCTTCTTTCCTTCACTACCTTCTCTACCTTTCCCCTTCACTACCTACTCCATCCTCTCCTCCTCTACTTACTCCATCTCCCGTTCACTACCTCCTCTACCTTCCCTTTCACTACCTACTCCATCCTCTCCTCCTCTACCTACCCCACCTTCTGCCTTTCACTACCTCATCTACCTTTCCCCTTCACTACCTACTCCATCCTCTCCTCCTCTACCTACTCCACCTTCTGCCTTTCACTACCTCATCTACCTTTCCCCTTCACTACCTACTCAATTCTCTCCTCTATATCTATCTACTCGATACTCTCCCCCTGCACTACCTACTTACCAATCTCTTCCTCCACGCACTACCCTACCTCGTGTACCTTCTTGCCCGTCTATCTTCTCTGTCCTCTTCCCCTTCTCGACCACCTCTTCCTGATCTTATGAGCTCATGCACGTGTGTGTGACAAACATCTCTGCAAGTAACCGACATCAGTCAGACTATGAGCAATGTCTGCACAGCCGATTGCCGCTTATGAGATGCCGTGGCCAGCTGACAAAGTCTTCTCCTGTCCGCTCTGTTAGGAGTATGTCTAGGCTATGTTTATGTTTATGCTATTCGTATGCTTACGCGTATTAAAGGAATTATTTGCGAGATTCATACTTAGAAACGCTCAATGCGAATAAATATAGTCTCACCTCACAGCGGATATATCACTGATTACACTAACTTGAAAAAACACTAAGATTTTATGCAGTTATAGCATAGAAAATTGGATATAAACACATCGTAACACAACGAAAATAACATTGAGTCGCGAGATTTGTTTTAATGTGTCAACTTGTCGATTTGTCAAAGTTGTCGGTGCAAACGAGATTGTGCAAGAGACGTGTAAGTCTATGGACGATAGCTGGCGCTACTAACTGATCCATGATTACAAGACGTTACTCTAGAGTCTAGACAGTTGCTGTTACTCAAGCAATAACGGTAGGTATAATAAAAGTGGGGAAAACACTAGATAATTCTCGAAATTATGCTGGCTTTAAAGTCCGTGCATATATTAAAAGAGTTATAGTTATACACGCATTCCTACAGGAATGTGTTTTGTGTTATTGATTAATCGGTTACTTAGATTTGCATTTTGAACCGTTGGCGTAATCATTTTTATTCAACGTCACGCTTGGTTTATTTTGCACGATTGACGTTGGGTCTGTGTTTATTGGCATGTAACACGAAATTCAATTTACTCCCGAGTTTTATTTGCGTGATTTAACATCGTTCGTACAGTCTATTGCTAGCATTAACATGTGCTGATTTTTCTGCTGCATGTTAATAAACTTCGTAGCTTTCGCATGATTTTTCTAATACCCGCAGGAACACTTATATCTTGAGGTATGTTACGTTACAATCGTTTTACACCATCGCTATTATATGATTTAGTGTATATGCTCATACATGATAAGACGCTTTCAACAAACCACGCGTGCCGATACCTGCTCGTGCAACCAGCTGGTACGAGCGTGATGCGCGCTGTCACGGAGACACCACTCTGTGCCCGACACACGCACGCACACACACATACCCGCACGCACGCACGCACGCACGCACACGCACGCACCCACGAGTGTATACACGCGCTCGCTTACACGCCACCCCGCACGCATGCATGCACGCACGCACGCACGCACACACGTACGTCCACATGCACACACACCGTCGTCTCAGTCTCAGCAAGGAAGCTCTGCACGAAATCGATGCATTGCAAGCTGTATTCGCCGTGGCTGCTGCCGCTGCCGCTGCCGCTGCTGCCGCCCGCCGCCGCTGCGGCCTGCATACGTACGGCTGACCGGCGAGGCACAGCTCACTGGTGATTACAGCCGTTCATAATAGCGGGGAGAGGGCGGCGAGCCGTCTCCCCGTAGATGGAATCACCACTATACGCAGTGCTCTATAACACAGTCGAGGGGATAATCGGTTTTCTCGGGCGGGTATGTATTGACCTTGGTCGCGTATACTAAGCGTCTGCAACTCGCGTGTGCAGCGCCGTTGTCACAGTGGTCGGCAGCGTGTGTTTATATGGCAGATTTACCATTCCTGTACACTTCTGCGCCGAGCACCCCGTCAACCTGATTTCTGGTTATGGATTTAAATTAGTGGCACCGTTGAATGTATGCGCATTGAATTGGAGGTTATTGATGGGCAGTGATAGAGTGATGCTAGTGAGGAACGCAGGCGGGTGTGGCTGTGGAGTGTCGGGGAGAAAGCGGAAGATAATATGTGGTGCATCAGTAGCGCACCATAGTCGCTGAGTCTACATATCAGAATTGCGACCGTGGCGTATCTTCTGTCCGGGCCGCCGGAATTTTTTCCCCCACTTGAGTTCCGGACCCACCATAGATAGTGTTTTGTAATAAATGGTTCTTATATATATGGTTGGATTATAGATAGTGTTAGGGTTCGGGTACGTGTTAGGGTTAGGGTTAGGTATAGTGGGTATTCATTTTACATTGTTGCTTCGAGGAAGTCGAGTGAATGGAGTGCGCTGATTGGCAATTTGGCTGTGGTCCGGAACTCAAGTGGGAAAAAAAAATTTGCGTCCGGGCCGTCTTAATGTC
Source organism: Priapulus caudatus (assembly GCF_000485595.1). Lineage (NCBI taxonomy): Eukaryota > Metazoa > Priapulida > Priapulimorpha > Priapulimorphida > Priapulidae > Priapulus > Priapulus caudatus. The sequence continues at coordinate 224,230 of NW_014577085.1, forward strand.
AAATGAAATACAAACGAAACCGAACACTTTCTTCTTTGAAGTCGGAGTACTGTCGAATTCTCTCACGGACACGCGTTTAAACCGCAGGCATTACCGAGACGGTTGACTCCAGGTCCCAAGTCGCTGGGTCTCCCTCAGTCTAAACGCACCGCACGTGTAAAGCCCATTGACATTACTGCGCCGCACGCTGCAGTAAGGGGTGTACGTGCGGCCGGCCACTATGTGTTTCCTGATCGTTAGCGAGGATGCGTTGTAGGTCAGCTGGCCGCGGGCCGCTCGCTGAGTACTCAGCCAGGGCGAGAGTGAATGGCTGGCTGGCTTCCCATGTGTTTACGCGTACGCCGCAGTACCCTCGCTGCTGCTCGTGGTCTGATGCCCTCGAGGCGCGCGGCAGTGGTATGCGCCCAGATTCCAGCAGTCTTGCATCCCTCGTGCAGCCTCCCTAAAGTAAAAAAAGTAAAGTAAAGTAAAGTAAGGGGCGAAGCTTGCGTCCCTGGTCATGCTGGGTGGATTCTCTTGGCCACGACGATCTATTCTGAAGGCGGGCAGCGTGTATGTAACACGTATGTCGGGTGTGTTCTTGGGTTTCACTACTCCGTATGATTTTCCAAGGCCGTTGATTGCGTGGTAAATGTTTTAAACATTAAAACAATGCGTGAATAGTGACGTGTGGTGATTATTACGACGCAAGTATGTAATCCCGAGCAACTGACAAAATGGCACGTAGAAGTTGTACGTTCCGCCTTGCCTGCCTGTCTTTGATGAAGTGCATGTAGTCTACTCACTCGACTTGTTTAATATTGTTCGGATTTTAAACGGCATTGTAGTCGTCGTCGTCGTCGTTGTCGTCGTCGTCGTCGTCGTCGTCGTCGTCATCATCATCATTATCGTCACGTCGTCGTCGTCGTCGTCGTCGTCGTCGTCTACGTCGTCATCATCATCATTATCGTCATGTCGTCGTCCGTCGTCGTCGTCAGTGTTGGTGTCATTTTCATCGTCGTCGTCATCATCGTCATCGTCATCGTCATCGTCCTCATCATCATCATTATTATTATCATCAATATCATCATCATCATCGTCATCGTCGTCGTCGTTGTTGTCATCATCATCATCATCATCATCATTGTTATCATATATCAGCATCACTATCGCCAATGCCACCGTCATCGTTATCATCATCATCATCATCATCATCATCATCATCATCGCCATCACCACCACTATTGTCATCAACTTTTAACCCACTACGTGTGTATGCAGATATGGCACCTATAGGGAATCACTTTATAGTGGCGAAGTTGTTATTCAGCGTAAGATCGCCTGAATGCAAAAACGTGTTTATTTCAAGCAGAGACTCGGTGAGAACGTTTCAGCCTTTTATATAAACGCTAATGGCAAAAATTAATGTGTGCACAACACTTAGATCCATGCTGGTTACGTGACTTTGATTTGCTGTTATGGCTGCAGCTTTTAATGAAGCGATGCATGCGAGGAGTACAAATAGAAAGGTTGCGTTCAGCTAATCGTCAGCAGTGGCTTTCTCTGTGCATGCGAACCAGCGCGACACGCGTCGCCTAGCACAACAACCCCGAGCAGAGCTTCTGCTCCGGTCTGCAAAGACATCCTACAGATGTGAGCTCCTTACATGGGGTGCTGGGACATCTGCTCTCTGGCTATAGTTAGACGTTGACCTTTAGTTTTTCTTTGTAGTAATGGGTTAAATTTCGTGAAAGGCGGTTGATTCGTAAAGCCGATGAGCAGTCTCTGCTCGACCGGATTGAAGAGTTTAGCTGTCAGCTTCTCTGCTCGTCTTGTTGTGCAAGTAGCAGGTGACATGAATAGAAGATGCTGCAGATTCACACAGCGTAGTTAATGCGCTGTCGGCATGCAATGCGTAGATTGTACCGTCAATTTTCATGTAAAACATTGCGTTAAATCCGTCTAATATGCTTGATTGTCTTGTATGTGTGATTGAAAGCCAAGTGGACATATACTAAGCAAGGAACCACGATAATTGAGTCTGGCGTTTTCATGGTTGGTTTGCTGTTGCCGCACAGAGTGTATGTCTTGGGTTTAGCGTTTCGGTTCAAGGCGTTCGCTTGGTACACAGGACACACGCACGCACGCGCGCGCGCGCGCGCGCGCGCGCGCGTGTGTGTGTGTGTGTGTGTGTGTGTGTGTGTGCGTGCCTGCGTGCGTGCGTGCGCGTGCGGCGCGTGCGTGCGTGCGTGCGTGTGTATTACAGGATATTTAGGATTGGTTCATATGTTACTAGTGGGTGCTTTTGTTTGGTGTTTTTGATTGGACTAAATTCTTTGGTTTGGTAATTTTGTTAGGAGTGCGCGCTTTGGTTTGGGGTTTCTGCGAGTGATTTAATTTGATGATTTTGTTAGAAGTGCGCACTTTAGTTTACTGTTTCTGTTACGGTCCATGTTTTTATTAGGGTCGTATGGCTCTAATCAGCCGAGCTGTGAGAATTGCTGTTAACAGTTTGGTCGCGTAGCGGGTAGACAGACATGCAGTGTTGCACGAACCCGCCAGTCACTGACGAGGGATGTGTTGCGATTACGCGTAAATATCTCAGCAGACTTACCGCGCTGTTTAGCATGATGTGATTAGCTATCATCCGCGTTCGTACTGCGTGCCGGATCCGACTGCTTGATCTACGCTACCCATTGGTTTAGACGCCGCACGTGATAGGCAGCGACAGGGTCTATCATGCTGATTTTCACACATACGTGGCTGCTTTGTGCAGAAACATTCACGGTGAGAGTGGCTCGAGCCTCTAATTCACTTACTGCGCGCGACCGCCTGCACACGGGGCAGTGAGTATTGTTACGGGCGCGCGCACCTTTCTAACTGCGTTTAGTGTAGATTGCCAGAGAGAATGTCGGACGGGCTGCGCTGACGTCACTACAGCCGTCGTCGCCTTTATTGAGCCTGACTATAGCTGTTGTCGCAGCATCTTTCGCACGCGGCGTTACTAGGTAACATTGATTTGTGTTTATTGATGACATCATTGCATGAGTAGGTTGGATTAAAAATCCGTCGCGTGTGCGTATGGCGCGTAGGATAAATCCTGCGTCCTTTGAGACGTGCTTGGGAGGTGTTGGTCTTATGAATGAGAGAAACCCAAAAGTCAATGAAGAAGCAATGAACGAATGCATGTGCTGTTTTATGAATGAACTAGCGGGATACCTGGCGTTGCCCGGGGAAATCAGTGGCATTACTCAGTTGGTGACCGCTTGGTTGAAAGGAAAATACCCCAAAAAATCCAACTATCTATCTATCCATGCATCCATCCATGCATG
>NW_014577085.1:230240-233257 GCF_000485595.1 Priapulus caudatus
CACCGCATCCCATCCCATCCCATCGCACCGCATCCCATCCCATCCCATCGCACCGCATCCCATCCCATGCCATGCCATGCCATCCCATCTCAAACAGTAAAAAATAATAAGAAATCAAAAGATAAAAGACGTAAAAAATAAAAAATAATAAGAAATCAAAAGATAAGACATTAAAAAAAGAAAGAAAAAAAAAGTAAAAAAATAAATAAATACATACTAAAGAGGTAGGTAGGCCTAAAGGTGAAAAAATGAAAAAAGGGGAAAATAAGTTCCCCAGCTGAGACGCGAACCCGGAATCCCGGTGTAGGAGACGGATGTTCTAGCGATTAGGCCACTGCGCCGTTAATGGTATACATCATACATCATGGATGTTGACAAAATTACTATTGACAAAATTTTTATCAATTTTTAACTTTTTAATTTTTTTAATTTTTGTTTTAGCCAGAACCACCTCCCAGACGTGCTGATTCTGAAAATATCTTTAGTTTTCCTCTAGGCTGCGGAGTTCTCTAGTTATGCGAGTACGGACTAATTCGGCTGAACAACTTTATATATATAGATTTTCCTCTAGGCTGCGGAGTTCTCTAGTTATGCGAGTACGGACTAATTCGGCTGAACATCTCCAACTATATATATATAGAGTCGTGTGCATGTGATCTCTATTATTCACTCCTGATGTGATGCATAAGCTCGTGTTCTTAGAGACGTGGGAGGTATTCGTCTTATATATTGATAAAAAAGGAATGAATATTCGTCCCATATTGTAATAAACATGCGGTATACATTACGTTGAAAATTTACGCGGAGATGAATGGAAAGCCAACATGCTTGCACGTGCAAATGCAACTACAATGTACGGATTTAAAGGAATTATTTCATAAATAAATGCACAATCGAGAAAAATAAAGCAAAAATATAGTTTCACCTAATAGCGAATACGGCAGTATAAAAAGTATCATGGGTTTATGCTCTTATGGTATATAAATTATGAATTAATTCTTTCCTATAGCGAAAATGTCCTTGAAATAAGCAGCCACTAGGCAAAAGTGCATCTCATTGAGTGACGTAATGGTTTTAGACTGGTGCAGCATTTCTATTGCTTAATTCAAGTCATTACGTAAATGTACAGGGACAGGGTCTGACGAGAACCAAGTGGCATCATCATGTCACCTCGTCAACACGATGTAAACAAACAGATTTCAATCGTTGTGTATTATTGTTGAAATAACGAAATACGAGTGTTCTAAGTAGTGCGTTCGATTTGCTTCCCCAAGTCAACCTTGTTGGTCTACTCGGGCCAGCCCCAAATACGTTCGATTTGGCAGTCACGTGGTATTTTTTCGTTACCCGGGTCAACCCGGGTGAGAACGAAGTGAGCGGCTCGCCGAGGTGCTCACTTGGGGGGGGGGGCTTGGGGAAGTATCCCACAATCCATTGCAACGACACCATGCATGGCGACGATATCAGTGCGGGATCAGTGCTGCAGCAGCATGAATGTAGCAGTGTGAATGACTGCGTGTGTTTGCTCAAGGACGGTGAGTGGATAGGATGATGTTTATTACTGGACATGCTCTCTATCCTTGAGCCGCTCATTCTTAGATTTCATTAATAATAAGATTGCAATTGCTATTCTTTTTTTCTTGTCACTGGCATCCATGATAATTAACCCGGGTTAACCCCAAAACCGTTCGTTTATCTTCCCTAACCCAGATGTGTTCGATTTCGTACCCAGGTTAACCCAGGTGGCTCTGGGGAAGCAAATCGAACGCACTAAAGGCATGTTCGTCTTAGTTTAGACACTTGCGGTTACGCAAACAATACCAGTGAGTATTGTAGTGGTCGGAAAACTATGAGAACAGTCAGGAAGACTGTTAGAAATTAATACTAGGCGCGGCTGTGTAGTCTTCAATAACCTAGATTATATGTTTAGCGACACTGCAGCCGCCCTCTATTGGACAAACGCAGCGTGAAACACAGCTACAAACATTAAAATATGATATGATGCTATAATTTCTGTATACCAACTATGATGGCAGGTAAATGATCGCTGATGGTCTAGGTTGTCATTTTTAAGCGAAGAGTGACGCCAGACTCATATTGCCCACAAACATTTAATAGGCGTACTTGCGATCCGCGCTGCTCGCTGCCACAGCTCCTGAAAACGCCATCGTCGTTCCCGTTAGGTGGCGCTACCGTGCTGTAATGCTAAATTAGTTCGAAATAGTTCGAATCCTAATATTTTCCATAAATGTTTTTCTGCTGCTGTTCTGCTCATTGTATTTGTGAGCCATGTGTAGATATAGTAACGGCAGCTAGATCATCTCATACATGTTTGTTTAGTTGTCTAGCTCACGCCATATACTTATCCCCTCAAATGAAAGTTGGACACAAACGCGGCGCAGCATTCTACGATAGTGGAGTGGCGTGGGCTGATAAACTGTAGAAGGCGGGAGAATTTTCATCTGTTTGTTATGGAAATCCCAAGTTTAAACATTAGAATTCAAGTATAAACGAAAGCCATCTGTCCCTTTCAACTGGCTGCCAATACTCTTAGTAATAATTGTGCAGCACAGTGATGTCACGCTATACTACACTCTCTCCTTCGTTATATTCCAAATCAATGTGCCGTTCGGTATCCATAGACACCGGAACGAGTGTCTTCCTCAGGGTGCACACGCGAAGTATGTGGCGCCATGCCGAGTGAGTGACTAACTATTTATTAATGAGTTATTAATGAGCTATCTCAATGTGTACTACACTCGCTACTATACACGTGTGTACGTGTACTATACACATACACTCGCGCACGAATGCACGCGCTCACACACGTAAAATATACATGTAAAATAAATGAGTAAATAAATAAATAAATTTTACTATATGTGTAAGATTTTAATACCGACGCACGCGCGCACAAACACGCGCACACACACATATGATACACACACGCACACAGGCACACACACACACACACACACACACACACACACACACGACACGACACGCACGCACGCACG
>NW_014577085.1:237084-237564 GCF_000485595.1 Priapulus caudatus
TCGTAGCGGTGCGCCGTCAGTTGTAAGCGGCTGACGCAGCCCATCGTAGCGGTGCGCCGTCAGTTGTAAGCGACTGTTGAGGAGGTTTCCTGCGACAACAGCTGCCTGTGAGCATCTATAGTATCTATACAGATCACAGACGTCAGCTCCTCTATTACCCTCACTGTACGTTTACCCGAACACAGCTGACGTTCATTCTCAAAGGCTTACAGAATCAGTCTACTGCGCTTACTGCAGCACCACTGCTAGCACGAGCATATGTATTCTCATAGGAGGATAAATATGTTACACATGAGGCTACACATGAGGATACATGTGTTACATATGTTTATACATATGTTACGTATGAGGATACATAGGAGAATATGTGTGTTATCTATGTGAATACATATGCTACACATGGTTATGTACATGTTACAAGTAACATATGTGTATACATATGGTACGCACGGTGGTACATATGTTACATATGTGTATACA
>NW_014577085.1:237574-242318 GCF_000485595.1 Priapulus caudatus
ACACACACACACACACACACACACACACACACACACACACACACACACACACAAACACGCACGCACGCACGCACGCACGCACGTACGCACTCACGCACGCACGCACGCACAGACACGCGCACACACACATACACACAGCACACAGGGCACACACACACGCACGCACGCACGCACGCACGCACGCACGCACAGACACGCGCACACACACACACACACACAGGCACGCACGCACACGCTCTCACACACACACACACGCGCGCGCACGCACGCACGCACGCACGCACGCACGCACACACACACACACACACACACACACATATACATATACAGTTCCAGTTGTGTTCCAGCAAATGACAAATTAAAGCGGTACGTTGACTCAATTGCAGTATTCTGTATATGATAAAGGCGACCGAGTTAAATGTACTTAGCTGGTTTTTGCGATAATCCGCCTAAATACTAGCATGGATTTAACATTTCATTTGTCATCTATAGCCCGCAATTAGTTCTAAGCTGTAGTAGCTTTTCGATATGCAGTACTAATGTGCTCTATTTTTTTAATATATGCATAATCTGTGTCATCCAGAAAAAGTCATTTTTAGTAAAATGGAATATTAGTCGGTTTATGCGCGTGTCTTATCATTGAAGAGTAATACAGATAACGCCAAGAGCTCATAATACCGTAATACCTAGTTATTATTAGCTCTTGATAATATTATTAACATAATATAATTATGGTGCTAGTATTAGATAATATTATTATAATGATAATATTAGTAATATTATTATATAATATACTCCAGCTGGGCAATTACCCGAGCAGGTTTGCGTTGGCCAAAGAGAACGAACCACTTACTTACACACAAGCTCGTGCATGGTCTGCTTTTTCCCTTTACGTTGTTAGCTTTACAGTATTATATTGGATTCAGCCAAATATGAGAACCTTCACTGCTGATGGTAAGCGTACGGCGCGTGTGTGTTGCGAGTAGCTGGAACAGGCTAGTCTCTGTTTGCCCGCACAGTATTAAGCCATAGACATAATTGATGAATGTTCTGGCCGCCGCTCTATTAGTTCAATTTATTAGACTAGAGTGCATTTCTCTGCAATGCGCAGAAACATGACTACAATGGCCAGGAGTGTGTCAAGATAATGTGTAACAACCGTATCGATCGCTGCAGCTGTCTAGGCATTGAAATGAGCACGTCAGCTCGATTTGGACATGAGAAATCACATTGCTTAATGTGCATTCAATTGAGTGTATCCATGGACTTCGTGATAGTTTTATGTCACTCGTAGAGGAAGCAATATATTACAGACTATTTTCAAGGGCGCTGTCGAGCGTGGTCGGCGTGTGGTCAGTAGATCTAACTCTGTATGCGCGCGCCTGAGCATAACGTAGTGCAGGTATATGCATGAAATATGTCACATCTGTGTCTTCAGCATCGCATAGGTATAGGTCCTCCTGAATAATCGTATAATTATAACCCCAGCTCATGTACAAGTGCCCGATCTAAAAATGAGTTAGTGCACAATGTCCCGGTGTAGCTGATGCGAGAAGAAGTAAATCGCAGAAAATCCTGAAAATGCAGCAGTTGGTCTGGATCGCATAGGAAAGTCGGGAAGCAGTCGTCATTCGGGGATGGGCGAAGCACCTGTCTGCAAGAGTCTGATTGATATCTTACAAGCCCATCATTCTAACGCAAGACGTCTCTGTGAGAACTTGACTCGCGGATTGAAGTAACGACAGTTTAAGTAGAAGCGTCACTAATTGAAACGCAGACATTTCGTTAATTTGAATAGAAGCAGCACTATTTGAACCATAAATATACTAAATTAAATGTAAAGAACGCCATTTGAAGTAAATACAATATTAACTGAAACGTAAGCAGCGATATTTGAAAGCAACGTCGCATCCGTAAATAACTTGCTTTCGAAAGGGTTGTACACTGGCTGATAACAACATTCTTCTGCAAGTCGACCACCTACCCGTGACTCTGCTTGTAGAGCATCTGGGCGCCATGATTAGACACAGCTCTGGTTGTATTCTGTTCCCACCATCTGTGCTTTGGCTACTCGTCCAGCCCTACGGCTGTAGTTCACCCACGTCCTACGAGTGAGGTTAGCTTGTAAGCATTTGTGTTCAAAATAGAGATTGCAGCCTATGCTGATTCCAAGTCCCTGGCTGCCGTCAGGTTGCATCCTTAACGACTGACTCAGCCTGTCGTAGCGGTGCGCCGTCAGTTGTAAGCGGCTTGACGCAGCCCATCGTAGCGGTGCGCCGTCAGTTGTAAGCGGCTGACGCAGCCTGTCGTAGCGGTGCGCCGTCAGTTGTAAGCGGCTGACGCAGCCCATCGTAGCGGTGCGCCGTCAGTTGTAAGCGACTGTTGAGGAGGTTTATATACATGTATACACATATGTAACATATGTATTCCCACGTGTAACATATACATGTATACACATATGTAACATATGTATTCCCACGTGTAAATATGTATTCTCACGTGTAACATATGAATTCCCACGTGTGACAGATGTATACACATATGTAACATATGTATTCCCACGTGTAACATATGTATTCACACGTGTAACATATGTATACACATATGTAACATATGTATTCCCACGTGTAACATATGTATACACATATGTAACATATGTATTCCCACGTGTAACATATGTATTCACACGTGTAACATATGTATCCCCACGTGTAACATATGTATTCACACGTGTAACATATGTATACACATATGTAACATATGTATTCCCACATGTAACATATGTATTCCCACGTGTAACATATGTATACACATATGTAACATGTGTATTCCCACGTGTAACATATGTAACATATGTATTCCCACGTGTAACATATGTAACATAAGTATTCCCACGTGTAACATATGTAACATATGTATTCCCACGTGTAACATATGTATTCCCACGTGTAACATATGTATACACATATGTAATATATGTAACATATGTATACACATATGTAACATATGTATTCCCACGCGTAACTTATATGTATAAACATATGTAACATATGCATCCCCACGTGTAACATGTGTATACACATATGTAACATATGTACCACCGTGCGTACCATATGTATACACATATGTTACTTGTAACATGTACATAACCATGTGTAGCATATGTATACACATAGATAACACACTCATATTCTCCTATGTATCCTCATACGTAACATATGTATAAACATATGTAACACATGTATCCTCATGTGTAGCCTCATGTGTGACATATTTATCCTCCTATGAGAATACATATGCTCGTGCTAGCAGTTGTGCTGCAGTAAGCGCAGTAGACTGATTCTGTAAGCCGTTGAGAATGAACGTCAGCTGTGTTCGGGTAAACGTACAGTGAGGGTAATAGTGGAGCTGACGTCTGTGATCTGTATAGATACTATAGATGCTCACAGGCAGCTGTTGTCGCATGGTTACACGTGGGAATACATATGTTACACGACAATAATACACGTGGGAATACATATGTTACATATGCAATATACATGTATATGTTGCGCGTGGGAATACATATGTTACATATGTGTATACATATGTTACACGTGGGAATACATATGTTACATATGTGTATACATATGTTACACGTGGGAATACATATGTTACACGTGGGAATACACATGTTACATATGTGTATACATATGTTACACGTGGGAATACATATGTTACATATGTGTATACATATGTTACATATGTGTATACATATGTTACGCGTGGGAATTCTTATGTTACACGTGGGAATACATATGTTACATATGTGTATACATATGTTACACGTGGGAATTTACATGTTACACGTGGGAATACATATGTTACACATGGGAATACATATGTTACACGTGTGAATACATATGTTACACGTGGGAATACATATGTTACACGTGGGAATATATGTTACACGTGGGAATACATATGTTACACGTGGGAATACATATGTTACATATGTATATACATGTATATGTTACACGTGAGAATACATATGTTACATATGTGTATACATATGTTACACGTGGGAATACATATGTGTATACATGTATATGTTACACGTGGGAATACATATGTTACACGTGTGAATACATATGTTACATATGTGTATACGTATGTTACATTAGGGAATACATATGTTACATATGTGTACATATGTTACAAGTAGGAATACATATGTTACATATGTGTATACATATGTTACACGTGGGAATACATATGTTACATATGTGTATACATATGTTACACGTGGGAATACATATGTTACTCGTGGGAATACATAGGTTACATATGTGTATACATATGTTACACGTGTGAATACATATGTTACACGTGGGAATACATATGTTACATATGTGTATACATATGTTACACGTGGGAATACATATGTTACATATGTGTATACATATGTTACACGTGGGAATACATATGTTACACGTGGGAATACATATGTTACACGTGGGAATACATATGTTACACGTGGGAATACATATGTTACACGTGTGAATACATATGTTACATATGTGTTACACGTGTGAATACATATGTTACACGTGGGAATACATATGTTACACGTGGGAATACATGTGTTACACGTGGAAATAAATATGTTACACGTGGGAATACATATGTTACACGTGGGAATACATATGTTACATGTGGGAATACATATGTTACACGTGGCAATACATATGTTACATATGTGTAT
>NW_014577085.1:246840-250403 GCF_000485595.1 Priapulus caudatus
GTTACACGTGGGAATACATATGTTACACGTGGGAATACATATGTTACACGTGTGTATACATATGTTACATGTGGGAATACATATGTTACACGTGGGAATACATATGTTACACGTGGGAATACATATGTTACACGTGTGTATAAATATGTTACACGTGGGAATTCATATGTTATACGTGGGGAAAAAATATGTTACACGTGGGAATACATATGTTACATGCTATTGGCCGTCAGTGGTGCGTAGCCAGCCTCCTGGTTATCGTCATTAGAGTGCTAGTCTCGAGCGTCCAGCGCCGGGTTGCCCCCGTGGAAACAAAACAGTCGGAGGTAACACGCGAATCGCCGAGTGCACATGTTGAATGGCGAAGAGCATACACGGAATGGTTGAACGTATTCCGGTCATACGCCGTTCGTTTGCCCAAGATTATCCCCGGCATGGCTGACATCGCTTCGACTGCATTACGTGTGCCGTAACTACCGTCCGGTTACCTAGATATAATAACGTAATCCAACAGAGTAGGTGAGGTTGAGAGTGCGGGGTGAATAACCCCTACGCTGTAAGGTTATATTATTGTATCTAACAATTGCTGTAATTCTCGTTATATATATACAATAATGTAAGCATAGCAGGAGAACCCTACTTTGTTGGGTTACATTATTGTATCTACCCTCGCTCGCGATCCGTACGCACGTAGGGTTGACGTAACTTGCGAAACAATGTCAATTTCTTTTAGTAATGCTTCGTGATAATTGCTATTTCCGTGTTGAAAAACTACGGGTTATAGTATAACAATGTAATTCTATTAATTGTTTAAAAAGCTACTCTCTCTCTCTCTCTCTGCCCCCCCCCCTCTTTCTCTCTGCTATGCTGGATTGCATTGTTGTATCTACAGATCGGGCACACAAGCCACAGACTGTAGACGTTACACACACCTCTAGACGTATTTTACTTCGCCTCATAATTTACTACGTTATTAGCCAGTGCTGCATTAATTGGACAGACCATGCGGTCGATTATCAGCGCTCGTCAGCGTGCCGTATGTAAATTAATTGGTCGTAATAGCACTGTAACGATCCTCCGCAGTAACCCCTCCCGCCTGCGAATTCTTACACGTTATATCCATTGCAGAGTTTTGGGCTCCTCTGATTGGCTGCTTTGATTTGCTTTGAATCAACAAACCTTCAAAACAAGGGAACAAACACCATTTGTAAATATTTGTTATGGTTTATAGTTATGGTATCCTGAGTGTACGAAGGTGCACTGCATGCAGTTTGGGATATAACGTGTAGTAAAAAAAAATTCCCCTTTCGCCTCGCCCCCGATAGCATGTGTTACGTACGAGCGAATCGCTGTCGTTAGCTGCCCGAGTAACACCCTATACCTGACCTTATCTTATTCCCCTATGCAAGAACGCGGTAATGCATGCGTATACTCACCATCGGCTTATGCCATATTAAAATGAGATTATTTGTGCCGCGGAACGTGTGCGTTAAAAAGAAAAAACTGAAGCGTGCCCCTATTCCTATTCGAAATTAGTTCGCTACAGTAAATATTGTAAATAATTTTTCAGATTGTTTCCGAAATGCATTAATCAGATTTGTCCGCAAGGTTTTGCTGTGTTTAGTCTTCAAAGTGATTACGTCACCGTAAATAGTAAAAATAAAAATAATATTTCCACTTTTTCACGAAATATAAGTAATTCTGTTAACTTTTTTATGGTTAAATTGCTGCATTATACTTCCTATCTTACTATATTGTTCGATGTGAACATACACTCGTGACTCATACATAGCCCATAGCAAGAAATTAATGCCAGGAACATAATATTAAATCGTCCAGGTTTTTTGTATTTTTAACTAGTTGAGAAACAATCTTATAAGGTAAGAATTTGACGATACGTTTAGTCCCGTTAGTTCTTACTTTTAATGTAAAAAAATTGCAACAAAAATTATACAAATTTTACCATAGAAAATTCGTGACGTAGTCAATTTAACTCAATGCTATGGCGTAGAGAGGCCAGTGGAAGGAACGACAATTTGTCTCGGTAAACGTTGCAAAAAAGGCTCGTCATTGGCTGATTGTTCTAGAAATGTTTGCGGATATATTATGAGTCCCCTAAGATATCTGTTAGTAGAATGCAAGCATCATTAGGGAATTGGAGACTTTTCTGCTGAAACGCAACAATTCGTCAATGAGCACAAACAGCAGCGAGAAATCGACTCGTATAATACAGAAGCTTATTATAAAGAGAAACCACGCGGGCTTCTTTGCTTCTTGCCATGTATTATTATCGTCATGTGAAGTGAGGGGGTGTAGCAGTGTGCGCCTGCACCGTGCCCTGGCTCCGTGCGCTCTCTCGACCACGGCTGATGCGTGTGGAGGGCTGACAACCAACATTAGTGTAGAGATAGCTACTACGTCTCCGCGTTCATTCAGCCTTGGGTACTTCACGTGTATCCAGGTGCGCTTCTGGATGCAATTTATCGGTCAATTGCGCTTTTATTTCCGAGCATCCCTCGTTGAATAGACCAGCCGCCTGCCCGCCCCGCGGCAGAACGTGAGGCAGGTGCGTTAAACTGTATAAATTGTGTTGATCTCTGTATGAATAGCCTCGTTCACACGAGACCTCGTATTTATGAAATACGGTATTTGCGAAATACCGAATCTGAGACTACTATCGGCTTCTGTATCTACTTTATGGCAATCAGGGGCCCGTTGTCAGAAACAAAATTAGTCTTAACATTCGTCTTAACATTAACTTCACGATGTTTCTGACAACGGCCCCCAGAATGAGAACGAAGAGGAATCTCGGACTGGCTTCGTAATTGTTTTCACGAACCGTCACAGACGTGCCACATATCTTATTCAACGTAACTGCCTCGAGCATGCGCGCGCAGCTGTATAACAACATATTATTTGCCTTATTTGGAGAAAACACTGCTTTTGCTTACAATGTGGGCGTCCTTCAGCCAATATCAGCGATATAAATCTACTTTGCTGATGTATGTGTCTCTTTGTGTGGGATGACCGCTATTCCTTGCTGATGTTGATGCATACGCGCGTGCGTGCGTGCGTGCATTTGCGTACGTGCGTGCGTGCGTGCGTGCGTGCGTGCGTGCGTGCGTGTGTGTGTGTGTGTGTGTGTGTGTGTGTGTGTGTGTGTGTGTGTGTGTGTGTGTGTGTGTGTGCGTGCGCGTCGTCGGTCCGTGCGCGCGTGCGCGCCGTGTCCGTGCGCGCGTGTATGTGGGTGGGTGGGTCTGTGTGCGTGTGCGTGCGTGCTTTAGACAGGCATCGTGCCTAGAGCGCAATGGTTGTACATGTCAGTACCTAAGCTGTACAACTTCAATTATTCTCTTCTCTCTCGTGCATGGTCACATTTGTTCATCTCTAAACTCGCAGCGTCATTGTTGAGATAGAATTGGTAACACTAACGGCAACGGCTATGATAACTGGGAAATTACACAACTATAATGAAATTTTATATTCGTATTTTATTATTATAAATATTAAATTATAAAAACCCTCACTCGATTGTAGATGCATCAGGTGTAAAGATGGCGGTA
>NW_014577085.1:255243-259009 GCF_000485595.1 Priapulus caudatus
CCAGTAATCCTTTTGATTCTTTCTCGGTTTCGAGCTACTATCTAGATCTCTTAGTTTAGAGACATTAGTGTACGGACAACTAGTTTATTACCAATGTTTACACACACCTGTAGTTATTCCACCTCCATGTGGTACGTGCGATGTGGCGTCTGAATGTGGAACAAAAAAGGTGCATGTTCAATTTTGCCTCACGACGGCAAGTCGATGCCACGATGCTCAAAATTTCGTAGGACTGTCTTGCGACGACCCCCGATGACCCACGATTTGCCCAAATTTTCTGTCGTGTCGTGGCACAAATGCGTCGTGGGCTCGTTGTGACCGAGGCTTATAGCCGACAATATAGGCTTATGACCGAGGCTTATAGGATATTTGAAGGCGAACAGTCTCTCGTATGAATGCGGATATCAGCGTACCGAGGCCAGTCGTGGCCTCTAGGTGAGTAGAGAAATCAGTATCGTGTTCGTCGGATGAGCAGGCTTCGATTATTCGATGCCCCGCGTGAGATAGTACCCACGACGAGAAGCTGCGTGATACGGTCGGTTCATTCATCATTGATGGGGAGCCTAATCCCGGTTAGGCCCCAGCGAAAATGCGATTGGTCGAGCGCGGCGAATGACTGTCAACCTGACCTGATTTTCGCGCTCGTCGCCGACTGTCCCCGATGCGAAATTGCCGGGAGAAATCAGTTACGGTGCGGCGCTGCTCGCACGTCGTCCTGTCACCCCGCTGAAGTTACGCTGCGGTCACCCCACCGGCCGCGTACGAGTGATGTACTTACTAACCACACACGGCGCCTTGTCAGGGACATAGAGCCTTCACGAAGGAGATACACACGGCTAGTTGTATACGTTGATATGATTATTCAGTGATCGGTTGGACCGCGTCCTGTATTCCGACTCTACATCACTCATGCACGATTAGCGAAATCTTTCTGCGCTCGAGTAAGAAGTTCAGCGCAAGATCGAATCGTTAGATTCATATAGGGGGTTTCATTGGCACCATTATTATAGCTTAATATAATATTTGGTTAGGGAAGTTTGCATTTGATAAAGTACCTACCGTATCAGCCTCACTCATCTGCGCTCCGTATATCATTACAGCTGAGCATTTCGATCTTATTTTAAAAACCCATTTTGCATTTTATCCATTTCTCACGCGCACGAACCTACTCGCTTGCCTGTGCGTATTTCGCCAGCACGCGCATTTTCAATCCTGGTTTACAATTACAAGTGCTGCACACCTTGCCGCCAGGTGCTCAGCGCTGTCCATGTCGTCCTTTACATGGAAGTTTTTACATTTTTCGACAGCTTGTTGCACGCATGCTGATAATGATGAGTTCTTTGTCAGAAGCCGCATCGTTTTACTAGACGGTGAAAAACGTCGATACTTGCGCAGGCAATTTTGTTGATTCTGTAGGTAATACGCGTTCTGCTTTTAAATAAATCGTTTGCGCAATTTATCAGCGCGAGCGGTCTGTATGTGCATTAGCGTGTCCGCGCGTTTGTGTTTGTGATCCATACATGCATGCTGGCATGTATGGGTGTGCCCCGCTATAATATGTTCAGGTGTGGTGGATGAAGTGCCTTAATTTCATGCGGTGTCCCCGTCTATAAAAGAGAGGCTGTGTGGCGCGGAGAGTGAAGGCTTCGCGCGCGACCGTGTGTAAGGTTTATTAACGGGCGCGCGCGCGATTGGCTGACTATAATGAAATTTTATATTCGTATTTATTATTATAAATATTAAATTATAAAAACCCTCACTCGATGGCTAGGATGTCATCGGTGTAAGATGGCGGTATGTGAAGATCTTCAAAGGTTTCTCTATTGGTATATCTGTTGTGCTTTCTAAATAGTTTATGGCGAGCGGCGGCGAAAGGGAGCTTGTCCTATGTTTACCGACGAGGTCATAGATACTCTCTTACAGCCCCGCGACAGTTATTGCCTGTAACCTGAACATGGACCAATATATCGTTCGTAATTTATTTATTGATGGATGAACTATGTTTCACGTATAATCAGTCTACTTAGATTAGCTCTGCACACCCAGCTATCTGCTGTCTTTCGGTCTCTTTGCCGAGTCACCGCAGTGCCGACTCTGTGCAGTATGGTACTCATGTAATAATTTGAAGGTACTACAACTGTACCCGTTGTTTGTTAATTAACGCATTGATTTGTTTGTTCTCCGGGCGTGTTCATTATCGGGGGAAAATGGATTAGACAATAGGTAAAATAATTACCAAACAAACGCTGCAGAATGGCGTAAGTTCATACACTCGTAAGATGGCTGCCGTAAGTGTTGTGTTCTAGATCGAATTCGCCGTGTTTTCTTTAGCGTTCCAGTCGTAGCCATATTTAATTCACCTTCAATATTTTTCTATAGCGATTTTTACAGTCTGCCATCATAGAATCGGAGAAGATACCGCGCGATAGCATGTCTATGCGCGATAGCTTTTCTATTTGCTCGATTTAATTTTGCAGTGTGTCGATGTCGTATTGGCCGTTGCCATGGGATTCTGCTGAAGGTTTATTTGAGAAGGGGTGGCGTTCGTTTGAGTTATTTGAGTTATTGAATTATTTCGCGATCTATTGTGAACCGGTTAGTGCACACGGCTCGGCAGACTCTAGAGAATAAGTTTGCAATCATTGGCATGTGCAAATAGATTTCGAACCGATGATAAAATGCGTGTGTATATTGAATATTTTCCCGTTGTAACGTGCTTTGGTTGTTATCGCTCTACTGTCCGTTCTCGCGCGCCTGCCGTGCTCTAAATAAAATTCGAACGTACACGCATTTGCGCAACGAATCTCTCGTCGGACAAATATCCAGCGCGGATGGCATTCGATTGAAAACGTAATTACGCGCGTTTCGTAGTGATCAGCAGTGGATGTGATGACTTCGACGAATCGAGTTATAGTTCACCTTCGGGCGGTGAAGGAGCAGTGAATCCGTGCGTCTAGTCAGTGTCGCCGGCAGCAGCAGGCGCGGCGCCGCGTGTAAAACGCGATCAAATGCGCGCGAGCGCTCCGAGCGCTTCGAGCGATTGCAAATAAATACGGACAGCGCAGCAGCGCCGTACGCGGTGGTCCGTGTTAGCGGGTGAGCAGTGCGCGAGCGTATGTAGATCAGCGTCAGCACCGCCGTGACGTAGGAACCGTCAGCGTCAGTCTTGGCGTGATCATAAGTAGCGTCAGCGCCGCCGTGACGTATGTAGCGTCAGCACCGCTATAATAACGTAGGTAGCGTCGGCGCCGCCGTGACGTAGGTAGCGTCAGCACCGCCGTGATGTAGGTAGCGTCAGCGCCGCTCTAACGTAGGTAGCGTCAGCACCGCCGTGACGTAGGTAGCGTCAGCGCCACCGTGACGTAGGTAGCGTCAGCGCCGCTCTAACGTAGGTAGCGTTAGCGCCGCCGTGACGTAGGTAGCGACGGCGCCGCCGTGACGTAGGTAGCGTCAGCGCCGCCGTGACGTAGGTAGCGTTAGCGCCGCCGTGACGTAGGTAGCGACGGCGCCGCCGTGACGTAGGTAGCGTCAGCGCCGCCGTGACGTAGGAAGCGTCAGCGCCGCCGTGACGTAGGTAGCGTCAGAGCCGCCGTGACGTAGGTAGCGTCAGCGCCGCCGTGACATCCCGTAGCTAGCGTCAGCTCCGCCGTGACGTAGGTAGCGTCGGCACCGCCGTGACGTAGGTAGCGTCGGCGCCGCCGTGACGTAGGTAGAGTCGGCGCCGCCGTGACGTAGGTAGCGTCGGCGCCGCCGTGACGTAGGTAGA
>NW_014577085.1:259620-262814 GCF_000485595.1 Priapulus caudatus
CTGCTGCTGCTGCTGCTGCTGCTGCTGCTGCTGCTGCTGCTGCTGCTCTACTACTGCTGCTGCTGCTGCTGCTGCTGCTGCTGCTAGGTTGCTGCTGCTGCTGCTGCTGCTGCTGCAGCTGCTGCTGCTGCTGCTGCTGATGCTGATGTTGTGTAGCGCAGACCCGGAGCGTGCGCTGTTCACTGTGTGCGTGTGCGCGCACAGCAAAGCCCCTGAAGGCAGACAATGGCGTGCCGGCAGCCTGTTTGAGACGAGCTGAGCTGTCCTCGCTGCAGCTGGTGCGTTCAACATCAGCAGGCTTGGCTGCCGTGACGACGCGTCGCACAGCACGTACGCGCGTGTGTGCGCCGTCGGCCGCGACGCTCACGATAGCTGTCCCTGCTCGTCGGCACGAAGAACGCACAGTGTCGTCGTGCTGGGGGAGGATAGAAGGGCAGCGCTGGTGGAGGTGACGGCTCGCTCAGTGGGCGTCGTGTGGCGTGGGGGGGAGTGTCGTGTCGGGAAGTCGCGGGACGAACGCGTCACCGTCACATCATCAGAGAGTGACAGTCGTCGCGTGCGTGCGTGCGTGCGTTGGTGCGTGCGTGCGTTGGTGCGTGCGTGCGTGCGTTGGTGCGTGCGTGCGTTGGTGCGTGCGTGCGTGCGTTGGTGCGTGCGTGCGTGCGTGCGGGTCGCCGCCATTTTACGCCGCGAATTCATTACGCTGGATTTTCCGAATCGGCTGACTGGACTACGGAAGGAATTAGTGATGTGCTCGATGCGACGCGTTCTGCCGCCGCTGCTGCGTTCTGCCGCTCTATAGCGACGTATCGAAGGCATCGTGTTTCTGCGCGCTATTGTGCGATGTGAGTGGTCTGCAGACGCACGGATCGTAATACTCGACTCTAGGCGCAGCGCAGTGCGAGATGCGCGCGAGAGAGCTAGGCGGCTGATATGTCTGCGTGATGGTCACCTATAGCGGGAACATAGGGGAGAGGATGCTGTGTGGATGCTGCAACCTGCTTCTGTTGCGATAACCGTATCGGGTACGCAGGTAACGTCCGAACAGAAAGCGTCGTCCCATTGAAGCGGTGATGAGTGATTGCAAACTGCGAGCATGACTGCGACTATGCGTGCCGTCACTTTGCAGGAAACGCTTATCGTGCAATTTCAATCTACGCGCAGTAATCTCCGAACGAAACCCGGCGCCTGCAAATCTGTGATGTCGTACGGAAACCATATTCATAGGAACGTGTGACGTTTTCGAGGGGAAAGCTTTGGTCACAAGTTTGGTGTAACAGACGATGGCTAGAAGGCCGATGACAGTAGCAGCGCATTTTAAAAGCATGTTCAACAGAAGATAGCTTCTGTGTTTATTGCTGGGTGATGCGTTCCCACAAAGCCTGCTGGACTATGATTCCCTTTACAGCGTGTTTGTTGTTTCCTTGGCAACGTAGACCAGAGCAATGGCAAAATGAGGATCAGGTAGGTAGAATGTTTATTGTTGTTGAATTTTTCCATGGTTTCCGTTGATATGCCTACGGTCCTTCCTCTTTTGTCTGGATCTGGTATCTGTGTAGGCGATTAATTTCTCAAAGATTTTTTTTACTATCATAGCTTGGGTAATACTTTATTACTGGGTAATTTATTCCGTTGGTATTGTTAGTATAGTCATTGAGCTGTATTCACAGCATGTCCCACTGAGTTCACAGTGGCTTTGCTGTATAGGGCTACTCGGTAAAATGTATTTTCCTGTGCTTAGATGTCAAAAGAATTTTAGTAATTGTTTGCAAATCGATGGAGCAGCCTTCACATACTATCAATGTTGCAATTATTTAATAAATTACTTCGCGACTTCACAACTTCAGTCAGTGTTCTGCTCCCTGGTAATTACAATTTAATTGGAGAAAACGCGTTTAATGTGAAAGCTCGATGTAAAAGAATAGGATAGAAAGAGAGGGGCGGGATAGGCGGAAGATATGGGATATATGAGTTATAGAGGGAGGTAGAGAATGAGAGAAAGGGGCGGGAGACGGCAGGAAGGAAGAGATATGTGTGGGTAGGGAAGACGGAGGGAGGGGGAAGGAGGAAGAGAGAGAGAGAGAGAAAGAGAGAGAGAAAGAGAAAGAGGAAGAGAGAGAGAGAGAGAGAGAGAGAGAAACAGAGATAGTGAGAGAGAGAGAGGGGGAGAGTAGGTCGACAGCATGTGTCTATACCCATCACCTCTCGGCTTCAGTACAGAAACCGAACTGCTTAAACTGTCATTTCGCTTCCGGGGATTTTGTATATATGAGAATTTGAGAAAAGGTTAAGAGTGCAAGACGCGGGCATGTCTAGCCGATTCTCCACTCTCCGAGTTGCTGCTCGCAAGCGAGTCCGTATTAACGTCAGATGCAGCTGGGCACCAATTCTGTGATAGGCGGATACAGTACCAGCATCGTGCTGGTAGTTAGGAACGGAGGGAGCGATCGTGAATAGAATCGAACGTTTTACTAATTTATAACGAGGGCAATTATAATGATGAACGACATTGGTGCTGCGTGCGGCGACGGCTGGGAGGTAGTAGGGTGGTGTCGTGGTGACGATGCAGCGCTGCTGTGACGTGGGACCCCCGTGACGTGAGAACCCCCGTGACGTGGGACCCCCCGTGACGTGAGGACCCCCATGACGTGAGGACCCCCCGTGACGTGAGGACCCCCGTGACGTTAGGACCCCACGTGACGTGAGGACCCCCGTGACGTTAGGACCCCACGTGACGTGAGGACCCGCGTGACGTGAGGACCCTCCGTGACGTGGGACCCCCGTGACGTGAGGACCCCCCGTGACGTGAGGACCCCCGTGACGTTAGGACCCCACGTGACGTGAGGACCCGCGTGACGTGAGGACCCTCCGTGACGTGGGACCCCCGTGACGTGAGGACCCCCGCAGGTCGCCGCCGCAACGTGAATCCCTCACGAGAGCCGGAGACATGCGCGGGTCTCGTCGAACACGTAGTGAGGGAGCCTCATATCCTGCTGATTATGCACATCATTGCGCTACACTAGCGTAGTCTTTACTACGTCATTCTCAGATCTACCTTCACGACGGTCACACTACGTACGGAAGGCACGCGAGCTCGTAAACACGCCCACATGCACATACCGACGCAAACATGCACACGCACACACGCACACATGCACACACACACACACACACACACACACACACACACACAC
>NW_014577085.1:264792-279572 GCF_000485595.1 Priapulus caudatus
GGATTTCAATTAGACATTTCTTAATAATTAGCAGTGATATTGGACAAACTAATACGCGTTTGGCTATAAGGTAATGTACTTATTAACTACACAAGGTGCCAGTTACTGTAGCATTCGTCAACTTTGCATAATCGATGGTCGAATTATGCCTTTAATAGGCAACCAAGTAATAAAAATAATCACCAAATATTCATACTTAGGGGATTTAATTAATGATATAGGAGGTTATAACGATATGATAAGAGTCAGAACTGAAAAATGTAGGTTCATGATGAGGGAAATATTATCATGGGCAGAAGAGCAAAATTATGGAAATCATACTATAGAAGCAAGAGTGAAATTATACGAATGCACAGTTTTACCTTCTTTCCTAAATAACAGTGAAACATGGACTTAATGAAGAAGTAAAAATGTTGGATGATTTCCAAAATGAGTGCCTGCGCAAAATAATAATCACTCAGAAAACGCAGAAAAATCTACCGAAAGGCATTGAAAGACGATAAAAACTCCAACGAAAAATACGGAGAAATCAGTAAAAATAACATTTAGTTTCTATACGTAAATCGCGGTAAATACATTCAAAACGCATTATTTTATTGAAAATCCCCATATTTACTTATAAAACATCCAAGAGATGGCGCTGTGGCATGTAAACATTGCGAAATGCATCGGCCGGGCAACGCTTTCATTATTTACGAAAAGTAAACACAGTAGGAACTGGTGACGTCGGTGACGCCCCATTCATGTCCATCAACGAAGAAGGCGGGGCTTATCCTGCTTACAGAGATGCGAAAATGCAACAGAAGGACGTAGCGCAGTGCGCTAAACAGCGTGTTATTTTCGTATCGTGGATTGTAATCTACATCGGACGCGGAATGAGTCAGGCCATCATTGATTGCTAGAAGCTTCATCAGCGTTCAGCGCCAGTTAAAAATCATGGGGAGTGCGTTCATATCAGCAGTAAGAAGCTGCGTAACTGTATAAGGTCCGTCTCACTTGTCACTCTGCCGTACCATCGTGGTAATTTCCCACGTGGTAATTTCCCTTAATGTAATATCTGAGATCATACAGGTACGGCAATAAGCAGTTACGAATGCAGTGAATATATTAGCACAGTTCTGGTACAGTACTGGTCTCTCGATGCAGCATAACTGGGTAGAAAGTACACCACTTATCCGAATTAAACGTGTATGTGTGTATACGGCAAGGCTTTTTAATAATTAAAGTCGTTTTAGCTAACCAGCGTAGGAAACAATACGTACGAGTAATCCGTCCTAGTTATTTCACACGTTTTTGCCAACGTTATTTTACAAAGCATTGTTGCACAACGCCACGTATGCGTCAAATCTATTAGCACTA
Organism: Priapulus caudatus; assembly: GCF_000485595.1. Taxonomy (NCBI): domain Eukaryota; kingdom Metazoa; phylum Priapulida; class Priapulimorpha; order Priapulimorphida; family Priapulidae; genus Priapulus; species Priapulus caudatus. The sequence goes on from NW_014577085.1 coordinate 266,152, forward strand.
GTTGGGAAGTATGGATGAAAAAATAGGAAAAAAAAGTATGGATGAAAATGAATTAGTAATGAATTATATAATCATTTACTTGTCTAGGAAATATAACAGATACTAGATCACTATATGCGGAAATTTCCCAAGACTTGCGTAATAAGCTGTGCACAATGTCTTCTTTTAGGCTAGATCTCTTGATTTACAGTTCTTATATTTTATCTGTTGGTGGGATCAGTAATCCCACCAGGCGTTGTCTGCCATGTCTTGAATTAGGGCGTATCTATGCGGCTCTTGGCGTATTTTCGCCAATTTCGCAGCATAAATGCACAGGATGGATGTTAGATGGATCGCAGCGATTTGAAGCCATGTTAATCAAAGTAGAATGCCATGTAGACATTATTGAAAACCAGTACTATGCCATATATGTGTTTCAGAAATACAGAAACGTGAATAGAGTATACGTGTACCCAGGAGTTGTGTACCGTATACCGAAATGCAATATGCGTAGGATTGGAGGATTCTTCTAATCACACGGCTAGAAGTCAAAGTAGTATAGCCGATGCGTTCTAGATATTCTGGTAATTTGCTTGCTGCAACGGGTGATGATGCCTGCAGGCAGAAAATGTGATAATGTGGTATTGCTGTGCTGCGAAGCTGTAGGAAGAAGCTATCGTCATGATGGCGTGATTAACACGCCGAATAGCGGCCACCTCGTCGCTATGCGCACAATAATTGCGGTCATGAATTGTGTTGGCAATATTAGGTAACACTATAGCTTCGTCGCCCGTATGATTAATGCACGTATAGAAGTGCGTGCTAACACACACACACACACACACACACACACACGCACGCACGCACGCACGCACGCACGCACGCACGCACGCACGCACGAACGCACGGACGCACGCACGGACGCACGCACGCACACGCGCACACACGCGCACGCAAACAACACACACACACACACACACATGCGCACACAAGTACGGACGCACGCACACAGATATAGATAGTTAGATAAAGAGAGAGAGAGCAAGAGAAAGAGTGAACGAGAGAGAGAGAGAGAGAGAGAGAGAGAGAGAGAGAGAGAGAGAGAGAGAGAGAGAGAGAGAGAGAGAGAGAGAGAGAGACACAGAGAGAGAGAGAGAGAGAGAGAGAGAGAGAGAGAGAGAGAGAGAGAGAGAGAGAGAGAGAGAGAGAGAGAGAGAGAGACGTATGACCGCTGGATCTCCGCACGTGTCTTGTTATCACTGGTAGTATACGCGTACTGCACAACAGTGGTCATTGAACACGGCTCACACAAAATGTGTTCATGCAGCCGCAGGGGAAACACCGTGCGCGACACATCCCGGAATGCGATGGCTTGCTCTGCTTCCTTCTATCATGACGATGCGACGTCATCATAATCATCATAGAGGGAGAAGCTGGGCGCGGGAGCATCCATCTTGCGCTCGGCGCGCTGTATGTGGCTATTGTGTGTGTCCCCCTTCTCTCATCCCGACAATGCCGAGTCGTGGAGTAATCAGGCGTGCACATGATTACATGGATGGAAGCTGTCTGTCCGTAAACGCTTGTTAACGCCGCTGTAGTCGTAACCGTAGGTAAGCGCGATGCGGCGCCGCTATCATTTTCTCATCTCGATCAGTATAATATATGTACACGTATTGCACGTGTAACGTCGTTCGCAGCTGTGTGCGGACGCGTGAATGCGACACGTCGGCGCAGCTTTTGTCGCCTGCGCGCATCAGGCCGATGTTCTCTTTCTTCCTCGCTTCGCATACATGCAAAATGTAAATCCCGCTCCGCAGCGAGAACGCCATCCGCTTCTCATCACAGGCAATCGCAGGCATTGTGACTCGCGGCGCCGACACGGTTTACTCGGGTGCGGTTTGTCACGCTCCATGTGCGACTTTCGCGAAAGCTTCGCGCGGCAGGTGTTGCATAACGTCTTGTCGTAAGCCTGCGTATAACACAGTGACACCCCCCCCACCCCGCGCGTGCGTGGGTACGTGTTCGTAATTGCGTCGGGGCGCGTGCACTTCTCGCCTTTCGTCGGATTTATGCAATGCTCGCCTTCGTTCAAGCCTCTGCGGTAAAACCCCAGGCTCGCACCGGCATTTATGAGCAGCCGTCGCCCTGATTAATACGTTCCTCGCGTTATGACACCAGTGTAATTATACTGGCGACGGCATGTGCGCGCATACAGGAATGCTTACAGTGTACGCGCGTCAATACTTGGCTATAGTATACGCGGCATAGAGGGTAGACAGTTACAGCGCCGGCACGCTATACTGTACTGCCAATTACCCGTAGTGTCACGATCAGTGCGCAGCTCTGGTCCTGATCGTACTGCGTGCAATAATTCAGCTGTCACATATCAGTGTCACACAGTGAGAAGCTGACAGGTTTCGTGCTGGTTTACGGGTTGACATCAATTTCGTAGCTGGTTTGCCGTTGCGAGAACGCCGCTGCTGAAGTGTTGTCAATCACAGAGCACTTCAGCATCCTCGCCTCATAATGAGAGCGGGATTCTCCCATGTTGAACTGGAATTTTCCAAGATCACGCTGATCTTTTCGTGTACACACACGTATGGAAAGCCATCCCCTTCAAAAATCATTTTCAAACATTTTAAATACACAATTTTAAATCAATTTTAAAACATTTCAATTTCAATTTAATAAAATACAAAATTACTGTCTATTGTTTCGAGAAGTTTAAATTCCGAAAGTTAAAATCAATTTCACGACGAATAAGGCAATCATTTATTATGTTGCAAATTAATTGCACACTTTGCCAAAAGTATTGACTGATATTACAATTCGTTCACATCAGGATAAAATTTAGTGTGTCAAAACAACAAACAATTCTACTACTTGCCATTTAATTGGAGAAACATGCTTACATGACTCACAACCATGTTCAACATCTTGCCGCTTCATACCCTAACATTGAAATTTATAGTTTTAAACTTAATTTACGCAATAACGAATTCCGTTCACTAAGTTTGAATTAGATTGATTACGCTTTTAAATTAATTCACCAAAATTGCGAATTCTTAACTGTTGGTTTGCAGAATTATTTAGGTAACAACACGAACATGTATAGCTTTAATTTCAAATTAATTCATACAGCTTTCAAACATACTATAAATGTTTACAATCAAAGAGTCTTTTAAACAATCAATTACGCAACTTCCAATCTATTCAAGAATTTGAAATCACTTACATACCGTTTCATTTGGCGCGGCACTCTGTTGTTTTCCAGAGTCCGCTGTGCCAAACTATTACAGGAAAGTTCGAATGAATTCATAGACGACTTGCAATCTATTCACTTACACTGTTCCGAACCAGGCCAACTACAAACCAAGACTCAAATCAACTTCATTCTAAAATTGCCCGGATGCTTCACGCTTCGGACGTGAGTTGTCACGCGTCATAGTATTGGAGGATTCGATTTTTACACCCTAGCTGGGACAGATCTGGTTTGTTTACGCTTGGTACACTACAGATGTAGTGACCAGTATTGCCAGGAGCGTTCAGGCGTGACGTCGACGTCCAGGGTCACGTGTGTAACATAGCTCTTGCTGGTATGGCCAAAGAGCGTTTCCGCCGGCGGCACCAAACTGCATGCAGTGCCCCTTCCGCTTCACTCAGGTACACACTGCCCAATGCTAGCACTATTTTTTAAAGTGGGCGGAGCTCGGGCGGGAAATCTAGCGAATGGAGATTTTCGCTAACAGGGTATGATTTGAAAGAGGTAAATGTCTGCGCACATCCGCACGTCCATCTTTCGTGAACACAATAAAAAAAATAAAAAAACTTAATGAATAAAAAGATAAAAAAAATACAAAAATGAATCATAAAAATAAACTAAAAAAAAATACAAAATAAAAATTAAAAAAAAAAAAAACAAAATAAATAAAATAAAAAATAAAAGAATAAAATAAAAAATAAAATAATAATAATTGTCATATTTTATTCAATTGTGCTAAAATAACAGGTCGGATTTTTATTAATATCTTTGCAACTTGGTTATTAGTCCAAATTCTATATTACATAGGATACGAGTAACGCTCCTGCCTTGCTAAAACTTGATAGGTAAAAAGACGCTTACAAATTGTAACCGAAAATCTACTGTGTGCAGTGGATAAGTATTGAGCATACATGAGCGAGAGCGCCATCTTTTGTGGGGTTTGCGGACGGCCAGCATCTGCAAGGCACGGGGAGGACGTCTTCAATAAAATAAAAATAAAGGTAAATAAAACACGAAATGTATTTACTACCAAAGTCTTAATGGTTATCTCTACTCTTATTTCGCCTTATAATCACCTGCTAGAGTGCCGGCAAATGCTCATCTGCAACACACAAGTACACCGTACGCTCGCCCTTAGCTTCTAGTTACTATAGCCGCGTACAGTGACTGCCGCAGGCAGCCAGCAGCTGACAGTGCAGCCCGCACCGCGTAGTGACAGCGCTGCTGCGGTAGTCACTGTACACGGGTATATTACTTAGAGCTAGCCAACGCCTGTGCTGCGTGCACAAACAACATGAATAAGAGAGTTATGTTATTCATGTTGTTTATGCTCTTTTATGCCTCTTTTATTGTTACGCTCTCTTAATTATTCATGTTATTTTTTGTTTTTGTTCATTAACCCTAACCCTAACCCATATATTAATTATGGCCTAATGAGCTGGGGGACTGCCTACCAAACTCGCATTACAACAAATCAAAACAAAACAGAATAAATGTATGCGTTCCATCTTCTTTGCTAAAAAAAGAGAAAGTGCTACCCCATACTACAACCTTCTAGACATTCTAATCCTTGATAATGTTTTTTAACTCAAAATCTCAACTCTTGTACACAAAATCAAGTATGTTAAAACGGATATTCCTGCAGCCTTTATTGATCTAATTCCTTCTGCTTTACAAATACATAATTAAACACTAGGTATGCCTCAAAAGGTAATCTACACAGATCTGCCTCCAGGACCAACTATGGTCTATCTCGATTTAAGTCTCTGGCCTTCAAGGATATGGGAAACAATCTCTTGAAATTTAAAACTCGCCCACAGAGGGAATTTAAACATGACTTATAAGCTATTCCTTCTAGACACGCGCAGTAAATATCAATTTAAATTAAATTAGTGGCGTGTTATTTAGGACCATTGGTTATGGTTATATATTATATTATAATTGCTTCCTTGCTCTCTCTTGTTGTTACTTATTACCTATTACGTCAATTGTGATTTTTGTTCTTACTGTTCCATATATATGTAAATATGTATATATATTTTTTGTACGTAGACAGCCAGAAATGTTCAAGTTAAATTAGTGTATGTTATTTTAGGACCATTAGAAATTAGTTTATATATTATAATATAAATGTTTCTTGTTCTTTGTACTTAATTACCTCAATTGTATTTTTTGTTCTACTGTTGCCATATATATGTATATATGTATATATATTTTTTATTTTTTTTTGTACGTAGACTATCAGAAATGTTCAATTAATTAGCTGTCTGTTATTTAGGGCCATTAGAAATTAGTTATATATTATTTATTAATTGCTTTCTTGTTCTTGTTACTTTATTACATCAATTGTATTTTTGTTTATTAGCTTACTGTTCCATATATGTATGTAGTATATTATTTGTTTCTCACTCTTATTTCCATATATTTGCTTATTTCCTATATTTAGTTTAATTGTACGTTTCAACTCGATTTTATATTACCTTTGGTATGCTGCTGTCAACCCTCGAAAGCTCTCATTGCTTACTCGTTGGCCACTATCGCTACATTACTTAACCTCTTAAACCTATCATGTCTATATATTATTATAATATTCTGCTGCCCTTTATTTACTCTATCCTGCACCTCCCTATGCTGGTACGAAGCTGATATTGAAAAGTGCGAAAAATATAATATGACACCTCCTGAAATGAATCTGTTATTCTTGTTCAGCAGAGCTATGTTTACACACGTGACCTGGACGTGACGTCACGCTGAACGCTTCTTGGGCAACACTGTTACTACACTGTAGTGTACAGCTGTAAACCACAGTGCTGTAAACAAACAGATCTTTCCCGCAGCGTGGTAAAAACCGGATCCTCCAATACTATAGCGTATCCATCCGAGCTCAAGAATCCGGGTACTTTTAGAATGAATTCATTTGTAGTTTGGTTTGTAGTTGGCTGGTTCGGAAAGTGTAGTGAATAGATTTCAAGTCCTATGAATTCATTCGAAGTTTCCTGAATAGTTTTGCACACGGACCGGAAACAACAGAGTGGGCGGCAAATTGTAAACGTTAGTAAGTGATTTCAGAGGTCTTGAATAGTTTGGAAGTTGCATAAATTGATTGTTAAATTAGCGCTTTGATTGTAAACATTTATATATGTTTTGAAAGCTGTATGATTAATTTGTAATTTAAGCTATACATTTGTCGTTAGTTACCTAATAATTCTGAAACCAACAGTTAGATTCGCATTTCTGGTGATTAATTTTAAAAGTAATAAATTAATTTCAAACTTAGTGAACTGATTCGTTATTCTGTAAATTAATTTAAAACCTATAATTTCAATTGTTAGGGTGATGAAGCAAGATTTGAAAATTTGTGAGTTTATGTAACATGTTATCAATTAAATTGTAAGTTAGTAAATTGGTTTGTTGTTTTGAAAATAAATTGTACGTTTAGAAAATGAATTTTTACAATGATGTGAAGGAATTTGTATATCAGGCAATTATTTTGGAAAGTTGAGAATTAATTTGCAAGTTAATAAATTGATTTGTTATTCTGTGAATTAATTTTAAATTTTGAATTTAAATTTTTCGAACAATATAAAGTAATTTGTATTTTTATGAATTAATTTGAAATGTTTTAAATTGATTTAAAATTGTGTATTTGAAATGTTTGAAAATGATTTTTGAAGGGGATGGCTTTTCATACACACGCACACAGGCACGCAACTCACGTATGTCTGTGCTCACCTGCGCTTCCACTCGCGTGAAATGTGCGCGATTTTTAACGTAGTAGATTAGTAGATTACAGTTTCATACCCATTTAAGGTTGGGAAACAGTCCGAATAAAGGTGTGCCACAATTAAACCCTTTTCTTTGGAATGCGAAAAACGGCCAGACTATCGGTGCATAGGCGGATGTATTATTTAACGCAAAAGCAAGTGTGCAGTAACATTACATGTCAAAATACGTCAAATCGTGAAGGTTATATGGCGCTCACGCTCGCTCGAGCATTTTCGGCGCACGTTGGCCTTTGCTGATGTTGATGCTGAGCCGATGGGCATTCCGATTGAATGTTTTACAATGTGTGACATCGTGGTGGCAGATAGTCAGAACGCATTAATGTGCAGCGAAGCGGTGAATGTATATTTCACTTGCGGGCTGGTGGTGGCGTTCGTATTGATTTTAATGCGCAATTTTTACCGCACGGCTTCAATATGAGAGCATTTAGTAATGATTCAGCCGGCAACTCTCAATCGTTACGGACCATATACTTTCTTGATCGACTAATTAAAACGCAGAGAACTTCAACAACGAGGTTGGTTTGTTCATGGTTGTACGATGATGGGGGCGCTGTGCCGGGGGGACGTTGTCTCAGTCAGTGGAGATTCGGTGACGTAACAGTCAGCGCGTGAGGTGCAAAGAATGTAAAGTCCGCAGCGTAACACTAATGCCGCGTGATGCTTACATTTTACACGCGGCTGAGCTTTTCCGTTAGCTGAAGGCTGAAGCAAGTATGCCGAGAGGTGGCGAAACATTCTGGCGTTTTCGATATGCGTACTGTGTAACAAAACACCCCGCTCTGAATTCGATACAGAACGCTATATACGTATGTCCGTTGATCGAATTAATTATGCTAAACAAAGAAACGTACATGATTTATGCGCCAGTGGTGGTACGATAAGCATCTCTTATTATATACTTTCATAATCCGCTCGTGTTTGTGGAGCCGATTTGCCCTCCTATATTAGTGTCACGTCTAGTAGTACATAGATTGATGCAGGCCTGATAGCGTGGGTTTTCCGGTCGCTTAAATAGCGTGTGTACTGTTCTAATATTGTCAGATTATCGCTTTTTAACATTGTGCTTCCTGCGCAATACCACGGTTTTCCGAAACCAATTTCCTGTGTAGTATCTACACATAATAGGAAATAATCTCCTTGATGTTAAAATTGCTTTGCTTACAAAACAAATGGATTACATGCTCGACTAATGTAGAGAACAAAATTTCAACCTTCGATTTAACGAAACTCTGAGACTCATAGAATATAATGTTCAACAAACTACAAAAAGTATATATTAATATAATATCACAAAAATGCAATTAATTACTGAACAATGAACTAAGATTACTACTTATAGGATATAATCATATTTCACAAGGGTATTTAGTTCATACAGTCGGCTGATTAGCGACTATTCTTGGAACGCTATTGTTTACGTGTAAATTATGCCTAATAGTTCAGCGGCCATTCTACAGTCATCAGCTGCATGTTAATAAACTCTGTCCAAAGAAATGCAGATTCCACGAACTTTTGTAATACCTGGTTGATTAGCACTTTACCAAGGTGACTAACGTGGCCATTACAGCGCGTTACAGATAATAATTGTTACAGTACTAATACAACTTTTCACACGCGCGAGTCATGCATGATGATTCTGTTCCAATGCTCCATTCATTCTTGATGTTGAAAAGACTGTGTACATTAGTGAAAGTAGTTAACATCGAAACTAAAACATCGAAAGAAAATGTTGCTTGTAATCAGTACCATGCAGACACTACTATCACACCCAGATGCCTTGTTGTTAATTTTTTATTCAATCTGTTTCAGTGTGCAATTAATTTGAAAAATTTCTAGGGCGTAGCTCGCTTACACGTTATGTATAGTCCACCTATGTTTGAATTTCATGGTGGTCATCTGATGTTCTGCCATGTTTGTCTTGAGTTATAGTGTGTAGTTCTTACGTTGAACTAGTGCTATCACTGAACAAAATGGCGGAAACAGCAGGAGGTCGTTATTTAATGAAATCCTCATTATTTAGCTTGTTAGTTGGTCAGATCCCGTTTGTATTTAGTCATAGCCTTTCGGCTCGACTGTCGTTTTGCCGATACTTAAACCGAATGTGGGTAGGTATTGATTCTCACTGGTTCAGAAAACCTTTCACGCGTTTTATGAGCTCTTAAGAGGTCTGGCTAAAGGTTTTGGTCTAAGCTAGAGGTTTGCATTTGAGACAGAGCAGGCTGCTTCCTCATGTATGAGGGTGTGCGCCCTCGTGGCGTTGCGAACAATCACACTATAGGGGGCGCTCTTCTTAGAAAATGGCATCGATAGGATGCGCCTGTGCACCAGGGAGCGCTTTTCGTCTATTGGGTGCAGTGTTCTGCCAGAGGGCGCTCTTCTCCTACTTTGCACCTTTCTCCCAGGGAGCACCTTTTCAGCAAGAGGCGCCCGTCGTTTACGGTGTTCCTTCTGATCTATATATAAACATTTAATGTACAGATCGGCGGTGGTTTCTTCTGTCATTGGACGCATATCTCCGCTCGGAGTGCGCGCACATGAAGTGATCCACGAACATGAACAACTCGTTATATCATTGTTATACAACGACGTTGGCGGGATAGTACCGAGGTTTGCTATCGCGATCTTTCAACGCCGCGACGTTCCCTGTCGCGGGCAAACTCGCCCGAATCTCGCCTCGCGTACGTTAATATTCAAATGGCATGGACCCGAAAGACAAGTGAATCGATTCGATCACAGTAGTCACGAACAGCTGGGGGTTTGCGAGTAATGTAAGCCGCACGCTCGCCGAGTGCTGTCGCTTCTAAAAGCCATTTCGAGCGTCGCGAGAAAAATTGTGGCTTACGGGAAAAAAAACTCCTGATCGATGTTTACGATGGACAGCAGGTTTAGCGAAAACCTGTAGAGGCGCCGCGTTGTTCATCGCTATGACAGCGCCGTTTCCATACATTTTATGTCAATATTAATTCGAGCTGCCGTCGCGTGCTTTCGGAAGCCATTTAAACTTGGAATATACCCTCTATACCGCAGGGAGCTTCACTTTAATGTAAATGAACCGCGGGTGGCGGGCGACCACGTTGGCGTGCTCTATAGTAGAAGCTGAAGTGCTGCACTGTTGCGTGATCCTTATTCGGTCAATGCAGAATTTGCATAGAAATTTAAAAGTAGGCGAGTTGAAGCAGCGAGCTTGTACAAGCATTGTTTCTTGCATATATAATCAAGCGCTCTTGATATAATTGTGCACCAATAGTCAGAACGCAAATTGCTATGTACAGTAATTTGTGTGAGTGTGCGTGTGCGTGCGCACGTACGCTCATGTGTTCATGTGTTCACGTGCCTGCATTCGCGGGTTGCGTGAATGTTTTTACATAATGTATAGCCAGGTAATTGACAGATTACTATTTTAGCTATACTTAGATCTGTGTAATAGCTAATGTTGATAATTATTTTAATTAACAACCATATTTCATTTTGTGCATCTTCCTGTGTCTTTCTATGCAACGAGCATTAAGTTTTACAGGAACTTGATTACAAAGGAAGACTAATTAATTTTTGTATGATCATTAATCGAGAACAATGCTAATACGTGCTATATTGGGTATATCCTTCGACTTCGGTAAATTCATCGTTATTTCTATATATTTATATACACCTCTGCCGACATCGACTTGGTTACACCGCTGCCCGATATACGAATTAAAACGTGATCAATAGCATATAAACTATATACATATTTATATATACATAAGATGATCTATGAACTTTATAGCGATAGATATTTGTACTACATTATTATTCTGTGTAATGCCCGTTTCGGGCTCTCACTAGGCGTATATATATATATACATACAAGACCCGCAGAGCATAATATAAGCATACGGTTTATGTACTTCTCGTGTTAATTTCCTCTCATTCGGCTGTGGAACAGCAGAGACTTATAACGACTAGACCGTGGCTACGCGTGGTTATCCCAAAGTCCTTACTGGCGTTATGTACATCTAGCGCTCATAATGCTCTGAGAATTGAAACATATATTGCTCGTCTATGAACTATATGATTTATCGTACCTAGCACCGTATGTTATGTTGCACTTCTATCCACCGCATACGCCCTTGGCAGGTTTAACCTAATGCGCAGCATCCACGGTTGCACGTACAGCTTGCTTTGTAATTTCTGTTGACTGCCTCACATATAATTAATTATTTTTACTCCAATAAACATTTACATATTTTTTGCATTCGCTAGCCGTCCTGCGCGCCGCGAGGTCAATTATTTTTGTTCAGGTAAAAATAATTTTACTGATGTAAAGATGAAATACTCGCTGTCGCACTCGCAGCTGTAATTGTCTGTACCTTGATAGAAATATTGTTTTGTCATGGAAAGCCAGTCAGAATAATTTTACCGCAGTAAACTAAGTATTACCGCAGTGAGAATAAAATCTTACCCGACTAGTCAGCATTAATTGGAGTCGAGTTACATATAATTTTACCACCGTAAAATAATTTTGAAGCTAATCAGGAGCCGTGTTACGTGTAATTTTATCAAGGTAAAACTGTTTAGTTTTGAAAACGAAGGAAGCAATAATCCGGTTACGGGCCTGTTGTCTGTATACCTACGTGAGCTAGTTAACGATAACAAATATAATAGAGGAAAATTTAAACTCAGGTTTAATCGAATCACGGGAAGGGCGTACTATCAACCGCAACTGTTTCCTAGATCTACCTGCTCACCAATGGTGGCCCACCCGAATCTTACAAGTCTATGTCAGCACTATGTATCTGTTTATTCCGTACCTGATTTGGTCATTTATTTTCGGCGATTTGTTGGCATCACGTCCAAAAATCGCGGATGTATAGGAACTACATCCGTAGGAAAACTGACGATGTATGGAGGATTTCCGGATTGAACACGCATTATGATGGTGTGCCAATTTCCTGAAAATCTTGCGCGGTCTATCAAGACAGTGGCTCAAAGAAGACGTCAACAAGTTTACGGAACGTGCTAAGATGGGAGTATCAGTCACGATGATAGAGCGCGATCCTACGAAATGGATGTGTTTAAATAACCAAAATTTATTACCATCAAAAGACGTACGCCCGTCACTGGAATTTGTAGATCTGTTTTATATATATATACATATATATATATATATATACGTGTAGATGATTTCTGTTCCAAGCCTGTGATTTATTATTGGTTATCGTATCCATTGTTAAAATATATTAATTTCTAAAGGTTGTTGAGTTGTAATGCATGACAGCCCAATAACCTTTTGTATAGATATGTTAAAGCATAGGTTAAAGTGAGCGAGAGTACAACTACGTAGTACTTAATAATATCGGAGATTTCCAGTGCTTACCATACGTACGTATAGAAATACTGATGCTGTTACCATAGCAACTATGATAAATCACCACAAATGAAAATTGCCGCATTAATGCACAGTTCTACGTAAAGGTAATACATTTAGGGCCTTTATATTCTTATATTCCTAATAGGAATTTTATCAGAAACCACGTTTTCGTAATTGCGGCCTATATATTCCTTTTTAAAATGTTATATCGGAAAGTAGTCCGCCAGGAAAAAATCGTTTGTCCATGTATGTTTTCATCACTACCTGTATTGAAAAGGAGAGAGGAAGAGTGGTGATCTACCGAATAAACCTGAATTTAATTTAACTATTTATATCCCTATTTTTCACTTATTTATTGTGATAGTTAAATGTGTAAGTATAATTAAAATAGTTTGCTTGAAGCCGCAATTTGCTTGAATATTATCAAGAGTACATGATAGACATACATCTCTATTATGTACTCTTGATAATATCTCTATTCCTGCACCTGTCAATAAAAATTTATCTCAGCAAAGTTCAATTATGAAACATTTGAGTATATTATAAATAGTTTCCACATTTTAATTTACAATGTTAGAAGCACTATTTGTAACTACTAACTAAATAATGTTAGCCGTTATATTCTGTAGCAATGTCATTTTCACCAGTTTATCATTGTAAACCCTGGAGAATACTCTAGTTGATCTAGTCTGAAAATAGCGAGCTTTTAAAAATCCCATTGGCTAAAATTCAAGAAAAGTGTTTTTCTGATTTATTAGTTGTTGTTGTTTTCTGCATCACTTTGCCGGATTCTCTGTTATCTATAGTTCGTCGTAAGGTTTCTCCTAAATAAGTAACAGGCACTGATGTTGTAAGGACCCATGCATCCATCCATCTATCTTTTCACTCATCCATTTATCCCTCCATCTATCCGACCATCCGTCCGTCCGTTCGTCCACCTACCCACCCATGCATGCATGCATGCATGCATGCATCCATCCATCCATGCATCCATGCATGCATCCATCCATCTATCTATCTATCTATCTATCTATCTATCTATCTA
>NW_014577085.1:279582-283500 GCF_000485595.1 Priapulus caudatus
GAGAGATCGCATTATGCATGCTGGTAATTAATCTACTGATGACAATCACCATATGGTAATACGTAACTGATCGACATCATCATGTGTTAAATTATACTTATGACTCAATCATGTGTTAATTATTATCCTACTGATGATATCTGATGTGCTTAATTACCTACTGCATAGACATCATCATGTGGTAATTACCTTAACCGATAGAGATGTTTACGTACTGATAATATCATCATGGCGATAGGCTACCTATGATAAGCACCTATGCTGATACAAACGTAGTTATCGCGCTGCCGCACTACAAGTGAATAGACAACTACGAATCTATTCGTTATCAACGCAATGATAATGAGCATAGTAAGCTCCATGACTTGCGAGAAATCAGCTCATAAAACTCACAGCTAAGCATCGCACGGTAAATTGCAAATTTTTTGTCGAGTTCGGTCGAATGAGACTCCGCCTCTTCGCTGTAACAGAAACAAAATAACACGTCGGTGAAAATGTGTTAGTCGCGGAGAAAATGCAATGAAGGGTCGACTCGGCGGATGCGCGCAGGGCCGTAACGGAATCGACGTGCTCTATTTACGTCATTCACAATCAAAGTCTCCATTTGACACAATAATATTTCAATTCGCACTTCCACGTAAGTGATTGCTACAATGCAACTGCTGGCCGGAATTAATTAAATTTATTCTGCGAAGGTCTTCGATCAACCGTTGCGCACATCGCGATTTGAACGTATTAGCGTGAAAATTGCAGCGACTATGGCACCGATTGACCAAAAATGGAGAGAAATGTAGACATCTTGGACAATCACGGCTGATATACACAATTAAAGTGGGCAGGCGAACTGTAGGCTAATGCACGATTTGTACTTTTCACTACGCAGAACGCATTCTGACCACACGCAGAAAGTTAAAACATACACGAAAGACATTGCGCCATTTAAAATGATTAAATTGACTTCTAATACTTCAATAGACTATTTATCAGAAAGTGAATTAACGATGCCAAGCGGGCCGTATTAGGATACACGGGAAAACACATGCAGCGTAGATAATCCTAGATCGATTTGTCTTGCCAAGACTAAACTAGTTTCATTCCAATAAAGAGAACAGTATAAGTGTTATTACTTATACTAATACTGTGGTTTTCATAAACTCTTCGTCGGCTTTTTGACGTGTTGCCCTGAGAACGACGTTAACCTGTGTTTTAACAGGTAGGCAATATGCAATTATTCATGTGCTTGGAAGAAAAATACATTAATGATATAGCAGATTCCATGACGAGATGGCAATAATTATATGATATTAAAGAAATAACATATAGTTGCCCAAATATTTACATCCGCGCGTTGATTATATGCAATAATGTAGTAATATTTACTGATGGAATGAGTTGATCGAATTGGATGACTAGATAGATAGATAGGATAGATAGATAGATAGATAGATAGAGTTAGATAGATTAGATAGATAGATAGATAGATAGATAGATAGATAGATGGATGGATGCATGCATGGATGCATGGATTGGATTGGATGCATGCGAAATTTCTGAACTCTCACGATGTAAACAAACTCAAGTCTATGAACATATGTCACATGTGTTGCGTGCAATCTTCCGATCTGCTCAATCTACGAATCTGCCGACTGTGTGGCATCAGCACCTAAAACTCGCACCTAAAACCCACGATGGTAAACCTGCTTGCAAAACCGGGCCTGCGCAATCTCATCGAACTAGCAATTAACACAACCCCAGCTGATAAACCTGTCTGCAAAATCGGGATCCACCTACTGCTAATATCTATTGCAATATTAACACTATAGCCAATGTAAAATCGGTTGATTGTGCAGATCGGCAGATTACACGCAACACGTGTTCGCTCTTTTTGGAACCGAGATGGCCGACGGCACAGGATTGTAGGTAATATTGCTAATTTTAGTGCAAATCGCGGAACCCTCTATATTGTGGATGGGGGGTGAGGCTGTTCGCTCCTCGGTCGGCCGATCAGTGCGAGTCTATAGTTCGCCACTCTAGTGGACGTGTAACGTGAGCGCGCGCTTCGCTGCGCCGGTGAGCATCGTATACCCACCGCGAGTGCTCTGTTAATACTGCAGGCCGCCGCCGCGCGCGCCCTCCCACGTCTTCTCTCCTTTTAATTACCACTAATGGTTTTGTCACGACCTAGCGGCGGTCGGTCGCTGTATTCGGCGAGGGAGGCCGCAGTAAGAGGCTTGTATTGTGCTGCCGAGCTCCTGATCTGATACGCGCCAGCCAGCCCGCACACGGTGGCTGCGCTGCGCTAATGGACGCCTGTACTGCCTGCCTGCTCTCGCTACACGCTCATTGTAGTCGCGTAATGTATGCGCTGGACGTGATTATATGTGGATCGCGCTACAGTTGCCGTCTCTCTGTTATCACGTATGTGATCAGCTTATCAGTAATGTTTTATCATGTAGTCAGCCTGTTAGTAATGTTTTATTACGTTGTCAGCTTATCAGTAATGTTTTATTACGTGGTAATTTTATTAGTAATGTGTTATCACGTGCTCAGCTTATAATCTATCTATCTATCTATCTATCTATCTATCTATCTATCCATCCATTCATCAATCATTCCATCAGTAAATATTACTACATTATTGCATATAATCAAGGGCGGATGTAAATATTTGGCAACTATATGTTATTTGCTTTAATATCATATACATGTATTGATCGTCCGTCAGTGGAATCTTTGGCTATATCATTAATGTATTTTTCATTCCAAGCACACTGAATAATTGCATATTGCTACCTAGTTAAAACAGGTTAACGTCGTTCTCAGGGCAACACGTCCAAAAGCGACGAAGAGTTTTATGAAAAGCCACAGTATTAGTATAAGTAATAATACTTATACTGTTCTCTTTATTGGAATGAAACTAGTTTAGTCTTGCAGACAATCGATCTAGGGATAATCTACGCCTGCATGTGTTTTCCCGTTTATCCTAATACCCCGTTGCATGTTAATTCACTTTCTGATAAATGTCTATTGAAGTATTAAGTCAATTTAATCATTTTAAATGGCAATTCTTTCGTGTATGTTTTAATTTGCTGGTGTGTAAATGCGTTCTGGTATGTGAAAAGTACAATTGCATTAGCCTACAGTTCGGCCTGCACTTTAATTGTGTATTATTCAGCGTGATTGTCAAGATGTCTACATTTTCTCTCCATTTTTGTCAATCGGTGCACATAGTCGCATGCAATTTCGCGCAATACGTTCAAATCGCCGAGTGCGCAACGGTGATCGAAGACTTCGCAGAATAAATTTAATTATCCGGCCAGCAGTGCATTGTAGTCAATCACTTACGTGGAAGTGCGAATTGAAATATTATTGTGTCAAATGGGAGATTTGCATGTGAATGACGTAAATGAGCACGTCGATTCGTGACGGCCCTGGACGCGCATCGGCGAGTCGCTGATTGCATTTTCTCTCGACTAACACATTTTCACCGACGTGTTATTTTGTTTCTGTTACAGCGAAGAGGCGGAGTCTCATTCGACCGAACCGACAAAAATGCAATTTACGTGCGAATGTTAGGTGAGTTTTATGAGCTGATTTCTCGCAAGTCATGGAGCTTATATGTCATTATCATTGCGTGATAACGAATAGATTCGTGTTGTCTATTACTGTGGGCAGCGCGATAACTAAATTTGTATCAGACAGGTGCTTATCATAGGTAGCTATCGCATGATGATATTATCAGTACGTACATCTCTATCTGTTAGGTAATTACCACATGATGATGTCATCAGTAGGTAATTAACACATGATGATATCATCAGTAGATAGATAATTAACACATGATGATATCATAAGTAGGTAATTAACACATGATGATGTCATCAGTAGGTAATTACCATATGGTGATGTCATCAGTAG
>NW_014577085.1:283510-294521 GCF_000485595.1 Priapulus caudatus
GTCATAAGTAGGTTAATTAACACATGATTGATTCATCAGTAGTAAATTACGCTCATTGTGATGTCATCAGTAAGATAATTTACACATATAAGTGTCGTCCAGTAAGGTATAATTATGTATATGTGTGGATGTCATAAGTAGGTACTAACAACCATCGATGATGGTCATCAGTGACGGTAAAGCACTATGACTCGATGTCATAAAGTAGGTAATTAACACCATGATGATGTCATTAGTAGGTAAGTAACACATGATGATGTCATAAGTAGGTAATTTAGACATATCTGATGATGTCATCAGGTACGGTAATTACCATTATGGTGATGTCATTCCAGTTAGGTAATTACCATATGATGACGTCATCAGTAGGTAATTACATATGGTGATGTCATCAGTAGATAATTACACATGATAATGTCGTCAGTATAGGTAATTATCATATGGTGATGTCATAAGTAGTAGCTAACACATGATGATGTCATCAGTAGGTAATTAGCATATGATGATGTCATAAGTAGGTAATTAACACATGATGATGTCATCAGTAGGTAATTACCATATGGTGATGTCATCAGTAGATAATTACACATGATGATGTCATCAGTAAGGTAATTATCATATGAAGATGTCATAAGTAGGTAGCTAACACATGATGATGTCATCAGTAGGTAATTATCATATGATGATGTCATAAGTAGGTATAATTATCATATGATGATGTCATCAGTATGTAATTATAACATGATGATGCCATCAGTATGTAATTATAATCAGTAGGTGATTACCACGTGATATTCTCATCAGTAAGTAGGTTTCACATGACCTTCAACCATTTCAATACCGGTCACATACGCGCGCGCGTGACATGATTAACACATCAGTGTAAGTCTTTTGCCGGGGTTCATATTACCCACAATGCAACGCCGCCGGCCATTAGGGTTCCAAAAACAGTTCAGCGCATGTGTACAAGTACATTGAGCACAACGCACCTCTGCTTATTTTATTCGCCTATTAAGCAAATCCATTACAACGCCGCTCTCCTGCGGTGTTGTCAACTGCAGCAATCGGTATCAGAAGAGAGCCACACAGGCTTTTTTAGGCTGCCTAGCGTGATCACAACGACAAGGTAAAGTGACGAGACCAGCGACGGACCACAGACGTGTTGGAGCCATTTTCAATAAAAAGCAATGCTGAATAAAACACGTAACGTATTACTACAATATGTTCTCTACTCCTTGTATTTGCCGATAATTACCTGTAAATGCCGGTTAAATGCTTCTCTGCAACACACAGGTACACTGCACGCCGCTTCACATTTAACACTTATATACATATATCCGACGGCATCCAGTAGGCAGCTGTTTGAGTGGGTGGTGATTTCTTTTGCACGTTGCAGCATACTCTACATAAAATAGACACCGAGGCCAACATGTGAACAGAATTCACCAAGCCCGGCTTTACAATTACAGTGTGCTGACAATGATGCCTGTCCCATATTCTCTCATCATGACCCATGCCACGGATAGAGAGATGTATAATTAGAGACTGGGAGTGCATAAAACGTGCTCAGATAACGTAAGATGGGACTCTCACTGTTCACATGATAGATGTAGACTGATACACCACTAACCCAACCGCAACAGTCGATCGTAGGCACCAGGCTTTTGTATTCTGAAAGGGAACACGTTGTGGTCCTCACTCCATTCGGCATTGTCTATTTGGTACGGTCTCGATTCCACATCTGCACGCAATTTTCTCCGAGATAGCGTGCTTTGGCCTACGTTGTCTAGTGAATCAAAGTACTTATCCATACTACGTACACTACAGACAGTCGACAAACGTGCATACACTAGCTATTAAAAAAGCTGCGTTTGATAGACTAGAGTAATGCAGTAACATCGGTGAAATTTCTGAACTCGTCACGATGTAAAACAAACTCAAGTCTATGAACATATGTCACATGTGTTGCGCTGCAATCTTCCGATCTGCTCAATCTACGAATCTGCCGACCGTGTGCAATCAGCACCTAAAACTCGCCAACTAAAACCCACGTGGTAAACCTGCTTGCAAAACCGCCTGCGCAATCTCAATCGAACTAGCAATTAACACAACCCCAGCTGATAAACCTGTCTGCAAAATCGGGATCCACCTACTGCTAATATCTATTGCAATATTAACACTATAGCCAATGTAAAATCGTTGATTGTGCAGAATCGGCAGATTACACGCAACACCTGTTCGCTCTTTTTGGAACCGAGATGGCCGACGGACAGGCATGTAGGTAAATATGCTTAATTTACGTGCAAATTCGCGAAACCCTCTATATTGTGGGTGAGGGATGAGGCTGTTCGCTCCTCGGTCGGCGATCAGTGCGTGTCTATAGTTCGCCACTCTAGTGGACGTGTAACGTGAGCGCGCGCTTCGCGCTGCGCCGTGAGCATCGTATACCCACCGCGAGTGCTCTGTTAATACTGCAGCGCCGCGCCGCGCGCGCCCTCCCACGTCTTCTCTCCTTTTAATACCATAATGGTTTTGTCACGACCTAGCGGCGCGTCGGTCGCTGTATTCGGCGAGGAGGCCGCAGTAGAGGCTGTTGTATTGTGCTGCCGAGCTCCTGATCTGATACGCGCCAGCAGCCCGCACACGGTGGCTGCGCTGACGCTAATGCGACGCTCTCTTGACTGCCTGCCTGCTCTCGCTACACCTCATTGAGTGCGTAATGTATGCGCTGGACGTGATTATAATGTGGATCGCGCTCTAGTTGCCGTCTCTCTGTTTAACCGTATGTGATCAGCTTATCAGTAATGTTCTTATGCATGTAGTCAGCCTGTTAGTAATGTTTTAATACGTTGTCAGCTATCAGTAATGTTTTATTACGTGGTAATTTTTTAGTAATGTTGTCTATCACGTGCCTCAGCTCATGATAATGCTTTTTTACGTCGTGTCAGCTTATCAGCTAATGTTTTATTTACGTGAATTTTATTACGTAAGTGGTATCACGTGCTCAGCTTGATCAGCTAATGTTTATTACGCTTGGTCTAGCCTTATCAGAAATGTTTTATTACGTGTAATGATTATGTATATGTTTATCACGTTGCTCAGCTTATCAGTAATTGTTATCACGTGGTCAGTTTATCAGTAAGTGTATATCATGTGGTTCAGCTTATTGAGTAAGTGTTATCACGTGGCTCAGCTTATCAGTAATGTTTTATTACGTTGTCAGCTTATCAGTAATGTATTTATCGTGGTAATTTATTAGTAATGGTTAATCACGTGCTCAGCTTATACAGTAAATGTTTTATTACGTGTGGGTCAGTTTATCAGCTAATGTTTTATTACGTGCGTAATTTTCATTAGTCAATGTGTTTCACGTGCTCACGCTTATGTAGTAATGTTTTATTACGTGGTCAGACTTATCAGTAATGTGTTATCAACGTGTCAGCTTTATCAGAATTTTTTATCACTCGTCAGCTTTCAGTAATGGTGTTATCACGTGATCAGCTCATCAGTATGTTTTATCACTGGTTGCGATAGCTTATCCAGTAATGTTTTATTACGTGGTATAATTTATTAGTAATGTGTTATCACCGTGCTCAGCTTATGAGTAAGTTTTATTACGTGGTCAGCTTATCAGTAATGTGTTATCACGTGCTCAGCTTATGATAATGGTTATACGTGCTCAGCTTATGATACAATGTTTTTATTACGTTGGTCAGCTTATCAGTAATGTTTTATTACTTGGGTCAGCTTATCAGTAAGTGTTATCACGTGGTCGTTAAGTTTATCAGTAATGTGTTGAACACGATACATTTAAAATTATTAGGAATAATGTCTACTGGCATATTTTATTACTTATTCGGGCCTTAACATTAGCTGGCGAATGGACAATAAATAACGCGGATTCATGCTTGCCGGCAATGGTAGTTAATTATTATATTGTGCGGAACTGGCTTTGGATGTGCGATAAATCGCACGCAGCGCTATTTTTTTAGCGCCGTGTGTGCATGTCAGACACATCTTATACTAATCAGTTTAGCGTCCATAGGCATCCTTCTTCAATTTCCTAAACATGGCGACCTTATCCTACCTGTGCTCGACTATCTGCCTAAAGTGGAACGAACATCGAAAAAAACACCACTACAGGTCGAGTCTTGACAGGACAATTGCCTCAAAGGCTTTTATAGAATATAGGGGAGTCGCCAAAGGTAAAATGTATGTAAATTTCCAGTCATTGTCGAGCACGTAGCGAAAGGTCGCCATGTTTGGAAATTTGTGTGAACAGATGCCACTCTATTTAGTATAGATTGGTCTGATATGCCACACCGCTAAAAAAAATAGCGCTGGCGTGCGGATTATCGCACAATCCTCAAAGCTCGCATGTGTCCACATCGCTAAAGTAATAATAATTAACTACACCATTGCCTGGTCAGCTTATCAGTAATGTTTTATTACGTGGTAATTTTATTAGTAATGTGTTATCACGTGCTCAGCTTATCAGTAATGTTTTATTACGTGGTCAGCTTATCAGTAATGTTTTATTACGTGGTAATTTTATTAGTAATGTGTTATCACGTGCTCAGCTTATGAGTAATGTTTTATTACGTGGTCAGCTTATCAGTAATGTGTTATCACGTGGTCAGCTTATCAGTAATGTTTTATCACGTGGTCAGCTTATCAGTAATGTGTTATCACGTGATCAGCTCATCAGTATTGTTTTTATCACGTGGATAGCTTATCAGTAATGTTTTATTACGTGGTAATTTTATTAGTAATGTGTTATCACGTGCTCAGCTTATGAGTAATGTTTTATTACGTGGTCAGCTTATCAGTAATGTGTTATCACGTGCTCAGCTTATGAGTAATGTGTTATCACGTGCTCAGCTTATGAGTAATGTTTTATTACGTGGTCAGCTTATCAGTAATGTTTTATTACGTGGTCAGCTTATCAGTAATGTGTTATCACGTGGTCAGTTTATCAGTAATGTGTTGACACGATACATAAAATTATTAGGGAATAATGTCATCTGGATAGTTTATTACTTATCGGGCTTAACATTAGCTGGAATGGACAATAAATAACGCGGGATTCATGCTGGCGGCAATGTGTAGTTAATTATTATTATTGTGCGGACATGGCTTTGGATGTGCGATAATCGCACGCACGCTATTTTTTAGCGTGTGTGGCATGTCAGACACATCTATACTAATAGAGTGGCATCTGTTCACATTTCCAAACATGGCGACCTTTCCTACCGTGCTCGCATCTGCCTAAGTGGAACGAAATCGAAAAAAACACCCTACAGGTCGAGTCTGAAGGACAATGCTCAAAGGTTTTATAGAATATAGGGGGTCGCGCGGTAAATGTGTAATTTCCTCTGTGTGTGTGTGTGTATGTAGGGTACATGGACGGCGGCGGTTACCCGTCCTATTCATTCACGCATGCAGCCTCTCCGTACTTAAGACAGAAACACAGGACAGGGAAAGACATCGTAGGGGTCAAATATGAAAAGACAGATTACCGATATTTTCTATATAATATTATGAGATATGACCTGACAGACCGCCGCGAGAAACCTTCCAGTTTCTGGCATTAATCTGCCATTTTCACGTAGTATTTGAAACGTCATTTCTGCTGATGCGAACAGCAGTTTTGCTCCCTTATTGAAAGGAGGAGGGCCTCAAGACCGGCATATAATGCTGATGAGAAATGGCAAAACGTGTATTTAGTTAGCGCCAGCGTATTTAGTTTACAAACGTTAGCGCCCGTGGTAGTGCTACTATAGTGCGAGTGCTAGTGGTGCTCGTATTTCAGCGACAGTAGTAGCGGTGGCTGCAGTAGCAGCTAGAGATAAGCGCTGTCGCTGTGCCGGCACTTGTCCAATTGGATCAATAAAATTTGCGACGTGTTTTCTCAACGTTTCCCATATATAAGGAGCACGCGCCCTACCGAACAGATTGCTTGCACGAAATCAATGGCTGGTTTTACAACTAATTGCTCCTTATCATGCGCTAGCATGGAAAGTGCTCAACTTTCTGCTTGGTTAACCAAAAGGCGCCGCGTATATATATATAATATATATATATATATATATATATATATATATATATTATCCTGAACCGTAAGAAATCAATCACGTAGGTGAGATCGCTGCATCCTCACTGCTGCACAAATATAATTGCGCGAGTCCGGTGAGAAGCGTCGCAAGATTTGCATCTTTATTAGTCTCTTGTTTTTGTTGCGCACGCTCTCTTCGTAGCGCCACCTGTACAGCCGTATCTACGCAAGCGCTACGGCAATCCACGTTCATCTCAGAGTGAGAAAGCGGAGCGAGAGCAAGAGAGGGAGAAAGAGAGGAGGAGAACGAGAAAGAGGAAGAGAGTTAGAGAGAGAAAGAGGGAGAGCGTGTGAGAGTGAGAGCGTGAGAGAGCGAGAGCGATAAAAAGAGAGAAAGCGCGCGAGAGAGCGGGAGCGAGCGAGAGAGAGAGAGAGAGAGAGAGAGAGAGAGAGAGAGAGAGAGAGAGAGAGAGTGTGTGAGCGAGAGAGATAGGGCAGCGAGAAAATAAACCTTGTACGACGCACGCGGCGTGTGAATATGTTCGCAGCAGTACTGACTGACGTCGTATCTCACGTGCAGATCTTGTCGATTCGCTCGTGCCGTGTGTAAGTTTATGAAGCGTGCAATGGCCGCCCTCAGACACCCGCCGCCTGGATCGCTGCGATAACGTGTGAAGTAGAGTCCCTATATATAGAGGGGATCTGTATATAGGGACCCTAGTGTGAAGGCACGCCATGCTGCCTAGCGGCTACAATATGGAGCATCGTGATGAGCAAATTCAGAACAATATCAGAAAATTCTCAGGGCTTCGTGTAGTACACGTGTGAAATGTTTCAGAATTCTAACGTGCAACATAAAATATCAGGGGTGTATGCAGGGGGGGGGTCGTGAGGGTCGTACGACCCCCCCAAAATTTCAAAAGGTCCACATTTTTTCCAAAGAAATGAATAAACATAATGAAAAAACATAAATGAAAAAGCATAATTGATCAGGTACCAGCAATGAGTCTAAAGACCTTGCCAATTGCGTGACGTAAGTCTACACTACGAGAAGAAGGTTGATGTAGAGGAAGTGGTACGTGCATTCTGCCAAAAGCAACCTAGACGAATGCATTTCGGGCATGTCCTAAAAGACTCTGACTAGAAGAGACACTAAAATGATTGGTTTTGTGTATTTTTTTGTTTCAATTAAATTGTATTGACATTTTAATCACATCTTGCTGTTATTTCATTGTGAAAAGGTCCAAAAAATTATGATCACGACCCACCCAGAAAAAAACCTGGATACACCCCTGAATATGTGCTTATCCGCCTTACTAAATAATATATGTAATTATATTTTTCGTGTTTTACTTTCGGCTGCTTTGCGTAAAGCCACAGCTGCACACACGTAAACGAGACGTTTGGATTATCATTACTAGTTTTTAGTGTTTTTTTTTTTAGCTCACCTTGACTTCGTCAAGATGGGCTATTGCCATGGGTCGTTGTCCGTCGTACGTCCGTCCGTCCGTCAACATTTGTCTACGGTCAACGATAACTTGAAAACCGTTTGACCCACATGTTTCAAATTGCATACAGTTGTTACTCCTATGGGAGAGATTTGAACGTCCTATTTTGGAGCACGCCAGTTGACCTACTTTCGAGCCACGCCCACTTTTTGGCAAAAAAGGGAAATGGCCATAAGTCAGTTCAGGTTTAACGGATTTTGCTCATTTTTGGTATGTGAATGAATAAGGACTGGCCCCAAAACATATCACACGGGTGTTGATTTTGTTTTTAATGATGCAAATTAGGTAGATTTTGGCAATTTTACTACGCATTTCAGTGTCTGCCTACGGTCAACGATAATTCAAGAACCGTTTGATCCACATGTTTCAAATTGCATACAGTTGTTACTCCTATGGGAGAGATTTGCACGTCCTATTTTGGAGCACGCCAGTTGACCTACTTTTGAGCCACGCCCACTTTTTGGCAAAAATGAAAATGGCCATCTAGATTCATTCGATTTTGTTAAATTTACCTACCTACCTACCTACCTAATCATACCTACGTGTAATATTGTGTTTTAGATTCTTCGTTACAGTAATTTGACTGGAATATTTTATTGCTGTTATTTGCGCGATAATCAAAAACCAAAATGGCAATCATTTAGGCGTAGCGCCACCTCTCGCCCAGATTTCAGCCTTTCAGATCTGAAACTTTTATTTTCGCATCAAAACTAAGCCTGAAACAAAACAGTGAAATTTCTATTAGTATAAAACGGAATAAGGACATTTGATCACATTTCGGACCGTCATAAATGAAACACTTACCAAATTGTAAATATCATCTCCCTCTTCTATCACACCCAATGTGCATGAGCTATAGTGTCATTGACACTTTCATTTTATTAATAATTTAAGAGCACGCGCCGAATTTGCGTGTGTTCCGGCGTTCAGATGCCCTTCGCTCTCGCATACTCTGCACATGTGAGCTGCATGTACGTTTATGCGTCACGGTATATGGCCTTACCCGACGAAAGCTTCTCTATTTCTTTCTCCTGTTCTTCCACGGGAATTACGTGCCAGCAAGAAGGCATGTGTTACCTAGATTACCTGGCAGCTTAAACTCTGGATTCCAGTTAGCTCTACCTGTTTAGAGCTCTTCGCTGCGTCCTAGGCGTGTGGTTGAGCTAAAGACTACGTAGGTAGACCTAGGTGCCAGTATTACCGTGATCGTATTATGTTAATCCCACACTGGTCCAATAATGGTGACAACCTCCTGTTACGGGAAATCACAGCTAAGAAACGTATATACGTAAGTCTGACAAACCTTATCCGCTGACAGGCTGACGTAAGCATGTATGGCGAAATAAGGACGGCTAGCGAAAACACCAGGGCAGTGAAGGTTACATGCTATATATACATGCTTAATCGCAGAGACGTGTGTCCTTGTATCGTTGCTTTGCACGCTGACGAGTGTCAGCAATTAACGATTTTGTTGTTCGCTGGGTTTCTAATCCATTTGTCAATTGATCACGGTGAACCGCCTCATAGCGAATAGATGATGACGGTGAGATATCAAATATTCATGATGACAAGTCTAACGATTGCTTGATATCGCGTTGATCCCCCCTCATCATTGATTTATCATGACGACACGTCTCGTCATTTATTGTTAAGGCGATCAGTCTTATCATTGAGTGGTCATAGTGATTCATCCAGTTATTGATTGGTCAAGGATATCGGTTTATTGACGGATTATTGATCCAGTGTTCAATATACAATGCGAATTCAGTATTTTTCGCTAAAATCACCGTCGCGCAAATGATATATTATCGCGCATATATTATTATATCGCGCATATATATATATATTTTCGCGCATATATGATCTAATGTTATATTAACGTTATTAGTCTCATGTGTGCGTGTAAGGAATAGTTAACTTCATCTTCATTAGTAAAAAGCCAACCTCCATACGTAATTAGTTGTTCATAGCTGCCGTCATTGGCGGTTAGTGATGCTCGGTACGCAGTGTGCTAGGTTAATTTAGAGCCATGAAGAGGTCTTGGGCAGTATAGGTCACAACTGTACAATATTCAGGTCATTGGATTTCATTTGCGATGAATATATAGTCTGAACTCTCCATGGCAGTAGTGATTAGTCTGTAGATTAGCGTGAAGAAAGGGTTTATGAAGGAAATCCTAACTGACAGCTATAAACTTGATCGGATAAAATTTTAAGAGTTTTATGAGTAACGTTGGTGCGTGCGTTCATGTAGGTTAATATCATGTCAGAACGTTAGAGAATTGTTATCATTGCTTAGTTATGAATAAGTTATCCTTAGAAAGCTTTATTATTTCTGCCATGTTCATCACATGTTTATGTTAACATATGCACGTTCACATGTAATTTTTAGTGGCATGCGATATTTAGTGGATATTCTTCTAAAATGTCTAAACTTTAAATCTGATGTTGTTGAGTGAATCTATTTGAGACCGGGCGCATACAAGTTTTTGCGAATTACCTGAAATCTTGTGTCGATGAAATTCCGGGATTAGAGGCCGAATGTAAAAGGATCGGAGAGAAAATGCTGGTTCTGCTCGTGCTGGTATAACGTGCGCAGCGGTTTTTCGTCCGTGGAGCCAATTTACGTGTTGTTAACCGACAAGCGAGCACTGCGTAGACAAGCCATCGTCGGCTCATTACACGCTCGCACTGCTACGGTCACACGCTCGTCTCCTGTTCACTAACCTGCAAATCCACGCCGTGAGTTCATTATATAGAATGCAGCCAGCGCAATTATAGTGGACCGATCCTGAAGTGCGCACATAGATTTATTACAAGGCAAAACGGGGGCAATTTAACGATTCTCAACGACGGCGGCTGCAAAAGCGCTAGTTTATTAGCTCCGATGCCACGAAACCCTGCGGATATCTTTTATTAATGACAAATATCCAGCGAACAAAACGAACGTGCAACCAGTGTATTGATCTCACAGGAACTCGCAGCAAAAACAATTTTAATTTCAGTACGCAAGAGCTAATGCTATGTCATATCGCAACGTTTCGTATTTTCTGGCAACTTAAAAATACCACCGGAGATCCGCCACCATGCCCATTTGACATGGTTGCTACTTGTGGGAATTATGCATTTCAGAAAAGCCAGCGGTAGGTGTAACTGCGATCTGTATGTTCTTGGAATGATGAACTTAGCTTCATCGGAATTGTCCCCAGTTGCTGTGACTACGCCGCTGGGTGCTATAACCCTGCCGCCTGCGGCTTTCGTAGCGCTACCTCGTGCTCACATAAATCTTCTATGCACATCCCCATTTCTCTCTCTCTCTCTCTCTCTCTCTCTCTCTCTCTCCCTCTCTCTCTCTCTCCCCCTCTCTCTCTCTCTCTCTCTCTCTTTCTCCCTCTCCCTCTCTCTCTCTCTCCCCCTCTCTCTCTCTCTCTCTCTCTCTCCCTCCCTCT